>NC_089765.1:17833820-17846320 GCF_040412425.1 Macrobrachium rosenbergii | reverse complement strand
GGTTTAGAGGCATTACATTATGGCCCGTTCAAGATAAAAAACTGCCGGTGGGGGGCGCATGAAAAACAGCGACCCCGACTAGGGAGTAAGCTTCAGAGGCAAAAGTGGAATTATAAAAATTGTGACAAGGCACTGAATTAATCAGTTTCCCATCTTAGAAACAAATTCTTTGTATTACACGCCAAAGGGCGGACATGTTATCAACTGTGAGCATATTTCAGTCTATCATCTATATGAAAAAGTAAAATTTCTTTGTAGATGGCAAAGAGCAACTGTAAATGAATTTACAACAAATCTCATTTACTTCTTTTCTTATTTACTGGAGGAAGTATAAAGAAAAAACTTTTCCTTTCTTCACGGACGTCATAGACCTACTGTTTAGGTTGGTTGCAAGAATTTTTTGTACTTATCATTTATACTTAATTTTTTTCTAATTTTCTTCCTTCGATGCAGATATTTTTTGGATCATAATTAAATTTTTTTATTATTATTATTTTTATTATTATTTTATTATTATTATTTAAAAGTACGATTTTCACTGTTAGATCATAATCAATTATCATTATTATTACTATTATTATTATTATTATTATTATATTATTATTATTATTATTATTATTACTAATTTTCGATCTATAATTTTTAATCATTTTTCTTTTATATTACGATTTTAATTTTTTACCATGACCTTAATTCTCACTTACCGATCATAATTCAGTTGTTGTTGTTGTTGTTATTGTTATTATTATTATTATTATTATTATTATTACTAATTTTTTATCACAATCTTGTTGTTTTTATTATATCACGATTTTAGTTTTTTTAACAATCTTGTTGTTTTTATTATAATCACGATTTTAGTTTTTCCTTTATTATTATTATAATAATTATTATTATTATTATTATTATTATTATTATTATTATTATTATTATTATCATTTGGGGGGTCTATCACAGTCATTCTATTCTACTGGGTGTTTTTTTATAGTGTGGGGTTCTATTTTATTATTATTATTATTATTATTATTATTATTATTATTATTATTATTATTATTATCAATCCATCCAAATCCCCAACCTTCCCCACTTTCCTCCGCAGGAAATCTCAGCCAGATTCGACCACGGTCAAGGTCAACGAGACGCTTTCGTGGTCAGAGATCCAGTCCATATTCCCGCCACAGAACCACTCCCTGCCAGCTGACCGCCTGGGACCCAAGATCGCCCAGAGTTTCTCGCTCTCCAACATGGGACCGAGCCCAGTCAAGGGAGCCAAGGTGAGACTGAAGAGATGCGCTCGCTACTGGAAGTTCTAAATTGTTTGCCAGGCGATGTTCGGATCGAATGCTTTGTCTTGAGTGGAATGAATGAGTGGAATATACAAATTTAGGCAGAAGGTCAAGCGCTGGGACCTTTGCTTAGGGAAATTGACAGTGAGAATTGCTGAATAGGGGAAAAACAAGAGGAGAACCTCGCAGTTGCACATTGAAACGACTGTTAGGAGAGGGTGGGATGTGAGGCGGAAGGAAGAGAATGTGAACGGAGGTACAGTAAAAGGAATGAATGGGTCTGCATAGCAAGTGTTTTTTTTTCAAATAATTATGTATCCAATTCAGTGAAACGATTATTATATTCTTCATCCAAAGGATTCCCATAATATTAGTGGAAACGATGTTCTTTTGTTTTAGGTAATTATATTCTTAGATATTTATATATATAAAATTATATAATATATATATACTTATAAATCCATTAATGATTCACATAATATTATATATTTATTCAATGTAATATAGTATATAAACTATAATGTTCTTTTGTCTTAGGTAAAATATATATATATATAAGCTATATATAGTTTTTAATATATATTTATATATGTATAAGTATGTGTGTATATGTATGTATATATATATACACATATATATACTGTATATATATATAATATATATACACACACATAATGATTAATTTATTCAAACACTCTTCACTGCAGTTGCTCATACAACTAGCACTCTTCAGAGGCGACGACAGAATCTTCTATCTCCACGAAGAACCAACGATGTCTGAGAATGTGACCTGTGATTGGCCACAGATCAACCCTTGGAACATGCAGGTATTGCAAACGTTTATACAAAAGTATTTTTTGTCTTATATCATTCTTTAATATATGTTATGATTCGGGAGGTTACGGAAACGAGATTCGGGAAAGGAAGAATTATAAATGGCATCACACGTTGCAATAATGACAAGCGATTTCGATACCGCATGTGGATTTCGTATCCTAATTTCCACGGAACAAAATATGAAAAATAAAAAGGTTGATTGCTCGCTTTTTAATTTCTTTACACTTAAATATATTATAGTTAAAATTACGATTACGATTAATTACTTGTGTTATTCTAAACTGAATATAGAATTTCAGCCAAAGGCCAAGCACTGGGACATATGAGGTCACTCAGCGCTGAGACGGAAATTGACAATGAAAATTTGGAAGGTGTAACAGGAGGAAAACCTCAAAGCAGTTGCATCATAAATCAACTGTTAGAGAGGGTGGAAAGTAAGTATACCTTAGTTTAACCACCAAGTGAGCTGATTAACAGCTCTCCTAGGGCTGGCCCGAAGGATTAGATCTATTTTACATGGCTAAGAACCAACTGGTTACCTAGCAACGGGACTTACAGCTTACTGTAGAATCCGAACCGAAATATAATGAGAAATGAATTTCTATCACCAGAAACAAATTTCTCTAATTCTTCATTGGCCGGTCGGAGAATCGAACGCGGGCCCAGCAGAGTGCTAGCCGAGAACGATACCAACCCGTCCAATGAGGAACTAAAGGAGAGTAAGATGGAAGAAAGAGAATATGAAAGGAGGTGCAGTAAAAGGAACGAAAGGGGTTGCAGCTAGGGGCCGAAGGCACGCTGCAAAGAACCTTAAGTAATGCCTACAGTGCGCCACATGAGGTGCACTGGCGGCACTCCCCCACTATGGGGTGTGTTATTCTGAAGAGTATGCAAATTTATTTTGGTGCCATAAATATGCAAAAATGAAGTAGGCCAGATACCTTTATACTAAAAAGAGAATTAAAGCAAACCTGTAGCAGTGAGAGAGAGAGAGAGAGAGAGAGAGAGAGAGAGAGAGAGAGAGAGAGAGAATGTTCCCTTTTTTATGTTCTAGTTAAAAGCTCTATATAGTAAAGTTAAATTATAACAATCATTTTAATCAATAAATTCTCGCCATTGTTAATGAAACGTGAAATCAGTCATCTGTATACAAACGACATTCAGAGATAATACAGTTTAAATACAGTAGTTCAATTACTATGAATACAAAATAAAGGTAGATAAAATAACATACTTTATTAGACCCAATTTTCTTTTGGATTAATAGTAATAATATTAAGGTTCATAATTCAATAACAAAAGTTTTGATAGATTTCTCTTTTTTTTTTTTGCAGGTTTTGGATCCAGTCAGCGGTCACACGGACTTAGGTAAGATGCTTAGAAATGCTTAGAAACACTGTTGAAAGATAATAATAATAATAATAATAATAATAATAATAATAATAATAATAATAAATAAATAAATATTTTAGAAAGTTAATACTAATACAAAAATAATAATAAATAAATAAATATTCAAGAAAGTTAATAATAATAATAATAATAATAATAATAATAATAGCAAATATTTCAGATACGTAGCAGTTTTTAACGTATGTATGACAAGAGTAGTATGACAAGTATAATTTTCACTGTATTTGACATTCAAGTTTACTCCACAGAATTATTACGTCAACAATTTACATACTTTAAAATAAAAGAAAATGATAATCTCCCCAATATTCAACCCTCTGGACACTGAATAAGAGTAATTACGAAACATAATTATCAGTATAATTATCATTAGTCTGTCTTGTATCATCAAATGCAATCTAAACGTCAGTTATTGACGAGTAATGAATTACATGGATAACATTCTGATTATCATAATAATAATAATAAGCCAATGACTCATTACTTATGCAATGACATATCATCATAATGTAATTATACGTTAAAGGCTTCAATAAACACAAATATGAAACTATACATTAGTAACCGACACACACATACACACACACACTCATACACACACAGACACACACGCACAGACATGAACGCGTCTGGGAGAGATGAAACAGAAGTAATGGAATACACATTAAGAGAGTTTGTTTAAGAACAGATAAAATCTAGGGCAAAGACTTCCAAAGGAAGTAAAGTATATCAAAGGAAATTCAGACTTCCTCAGGGAGTGGCTGACGTCATCATCCTTCCGATGCAACGTATGCATGTATATGTTTATATATACATGGATATATATATTTATATTTATGGATATATATATATAATATATTATATATATATATATATATTATATATATATATATATATATATATATATATATATATATATATATATATATATATATATATATATATATATATATATATATATATATATATATATATATATATATATATATATATATATATACACAGTATATAACGTGTATATATATAAACAATATACAGCACGTTTAACTTGAAAGAAAAAGAAAAAATGGCCTAGGGGATACTGAGTGGCATTCTCTCTCTCTCTCTCTCTCTCTCTCTCTCTCTCTCTCTCTCTCTCTCTCTCTCTCTCTACTATTACCTTTGAAGTCTATTAACATTATTAAAACAAGTAAAAATTGCGATGAAGTTTCTTCGGCGCAATCGAGTTTTCTGTCCAGCGTATAATACTATATGAGCCTCGGCCCAACAAAATTCCAGCCACGGCCCGGTGGTGTCCTGTCCTAAAGCGTTGCCAGACGCACGACCATGGCTAACTTTAACCTTAAATGAAATCAAAACTACTGAAGCTAGAGGGCTGCAATTTGGTATGTCTGACGATTGGAGGGTGGATGATCAACATACCAATTTGCAGCCCTCTAGCCTCAGTAGTTTTTAAGATCTGAGGGCCGAGAGTAAAAAGTGCGTACGGACAGACAAACAGCCATCTCGACAGTTTTTTCATAAAATTGCTAAACCAGGATACAGTCATAGAGAGTCACATCATACTCCCCAAACCAGGAACCTTTCCCGAACGATATTAAAAAAAAAAAAAAAAAAAAATGCAACCCAAGACGAGAAACGATCAGTAATAATAGCAAGACTCAACCAATGAATAGAGGGGGAGGCAGAACAGAAATGGAAACGGGGAACTTTTCAGGAACAGAAATAACAACACAGAATCCCCCTGAGGAGGAGGAGGAGGAGGAGGAGGAGGAGGAGGAGGAGGAGGAGGAGGAGGAGGAGGAGGAGGAGGAGGAGGAGGAGGAGGAGGAGGGGAGGAAGTCTACCCCCTGAGTAGGAGGAGAAGGCTACTCCCTGAGGAAGAAAAGGTGAGCTACCCCCCGAGGAGGAGGAGGAGGAGGAGGAGGAGGAGGAGGAGGGCTATCCCCTGAGGAATAGGAAAGGCTACCACTTGAGGAGGAGGGCTATCCCCTGAGGAATAGGGAGGCTACCACTTGAGGAGGAGGAGAAGGAGGACGAGGAGGAGGAAGCCTACTCCCTCAGGAGGAGGAAGACTACTCCCCCAGGAGGAGGAGGGCAGGAGTGAACAGGCCGTTTTAGGGAGGGGGCGCTGCTCTCTATTGTTCACCCAGAACAACTACCTGTAGGGGTGATTTCTATAGCCAGTGGGTTTTCTTTTTTCCCGTCGAGTCTTCTGCTGGGTTCTTTTGTCTCCCAGGACCTGTTTGGAAGGGTTGGCACAGCAGAAGCAGCAGTAGCAAGGGCTGGGAGAGTTCAGGTCATTCAGAAAGGGAGAAAATGTTCGAGAGATTATTTTCTGTATTTGTAGTTGGCTGCGTATGTATGTATGTATGTACAAATATAACTTTAATATATATATATATATATATATATATATATAGAAATCATCAACACACAATCACGTGTGGTTACAGAAATAAATTTCTGACTCACGTCGGGATCGACCCAGGTCTCTCAGGTGGAAAGCAAGGGCGTTACCCACTGGGCCATACAAGTCTAAAAGAAGTTGGAACCTGAGAGCAACTGAAGGAATTACCTGGGCAAGCTAACTGCTTGTACCAGCGAGTTTTCCCAACTTCCTGACTCAGCAATGACCCAATAGACAACATTTCATTCGAATTATCCCTTCTGTGAATAAGATAGAAATCATCAACACACAATCACGTGTGGTTACAGAAATAAATTTCTGACTCACGTCGGGATCGAACCCAGGTCTCTCAGGTGGAAAGCAAGGGCGTTGCTGAGTCGGGAAGTTGGGGAAAACTCGCTGGTATATGTTATCCTTGGGTAGTTGCTCTCAGGTTGTCTTTTAGAAATATAGACCATTAGTCAGAAATTTATATATATATATATACTCAGATATGAAATGTTGTCTATTGGGTCATGATATAGTTATATATATGCAAGCAGTTATATATATTTAGACTTGTATGGCCCAGTGGGTAACACCCTTGCTTTCCACCTGAGAGACCTGGTTCGATCCCGATGAGTCAGAAATTTATATATATATATATATATATATATATATATATATATATATATATATATATATATATATATATATAAATATATGACTCACATCAGGATCAGAACCCAGTGTGTTGATTATTTTTATATATCTATATAAATATATTTGTATATATACATTAGAGAGAGAGAGAGAGAGAGAGAGAGAGAGAGAGAGAGAGAGAGAGAGAGAGAGAGAGAGAGAGAGAGAGAGCCAGTTTCCCCAATTTTCAGGAAAAATAGTCATTATTATAACCCCCCAAAAACGATAGAAAATCCGCTCCACGTATAAGACCTCCATTGCATAAGCCATTTCATGCCTCTAAAGAGTAAGCTTACCAATCATGCATCGGATGTCTATACGCTCATTACACTAACAACTATCTTGCTTGCACAGATTTGTTTCCTGAATACTAAGGCACATTCTTTCCAGTACCTCTTCCATCTCATCTATGAAATATGTTAAAAGTGGGAAAGGAATTTAAAATAAATGAGATGATATTCTACAACAAATTAAATGCAAGCTGTAGAATTCAAGACTGAATGGATCTCGGAATCCTATGCCAAAGGATCCTATAGGTCAGGGCATATTTGACAAAGACATTAACGTCCAGGATACAAACTCCCATATAGCATATATCTAACAGTCTGAGGATTTCAGAAACTCCCATATACCCATACATTCAACCAGTTAAAAGTTTTAGATGTTTACAAGTGAACTGGTGTTAACACCAGACATGGAATCTTATTAATAAATCAATCTTGTTTTTCCAGTAGGGAACACCAGAAGAAAGAGACAAGCGACCTATGACGAGGTTATTCCCCCGGCGAAGTCCCTCGACGGCTTTGGAACTACAGAACACCCGACAACATCTCCTTCAGGAGAGGGAGAGCCATCCTACGAGCCACTGATGACGAGAGGTGATCTGGGAGACAGGAGAGTCTCTCACGTCACCCCTAAGAACAATATATCTAGGAAACACAGGTGAGTGCTTGAAGTTGATTTGATTGCCTTCGTGGTTTGTACATACGCCTGCTTGTGCTCAAAGACAGAAGGTACTGAACTGAATATAGAATTTAGGCCAAAGGCCAAGGATTGGGACCTATGAGGTCTTTCAGCGCTGAAACGGAAATTGACAGTAAAAGGTTTGAAAGGTGTAACAGGAGGAAAATCTCAAAGCAGTTGCACTATGAATCAATTGTTAGGAGAGGGTGGAAAGTAGGATGGAAGAGAATATGAAAGGAGGTACAGTAAAGGGAACGAAAGGGGTTGCAGCTAGGGGCCGAAGGCACGCCGCAAAGAACCTTCAGTAATGCCTACAGTGCACCGCATGAGATGCACTGACCGCACCAACCCCCTACGGGAGACAGAAGGTATTGATGAAAGCAAAAGTTTATTCTCAAAATTCCTTAATGCTTAGATGAAGACAGAAATGACTTATTCTTAATGTTTGAGGAAGTTTGTACCTCATGAAAACTTCAATCTTATAAAATTCCATCTCAAGCTGATTTAATTGATTTCATGGTTTACACATACACCTGCTATCCATCTATCTACCTATCTATCTATGTATCTATCTATTTATCTAATTTGAAATTTTGTCCACTCTTCCATCTGTCAATCTCTCACGTTGCATCACCAACTTTCTATCCGGAACATCTTCCCGTCACTCCTCGGGGCCATAAACGCATCTCTTCTTCACACCTGTGCGTTTAATTTGCTTTCGAAAAGGAAAAAAAAAAGTCTCTTTAAAATGTAGTATTGACATTCGAGATTGGAGGTTCCTCTCTTCCGGGAAATTTTAAGTCTATCAAATGCTCAACCTTAGAATTTAATCACGGCTCCCAAAGGAAGTTTCTTTTGTTGGTAATGCTACGATCTTTGTGTTGGCCTTTAAAAACTAACAAAAGGGGGCACCTACATTAATGGAAAAACCCCCTCGGGCTCCTCTTGTAGTTTTTGTACGTAGTCCAAACGGAATGAAATATGCACAGGGGGGGGCTTTATGGTAAAAGGGGGACATTTTTTATTTACTGACGCTGCAAAGAACGACGGCAGGAAAAAGATCCTAAGAAATATAAAAAGAGAATGGTTTATAGATCATTAATCTTTTAGTTTTTATTCAAATGAATGGAGACAATAAGTGTTAAGGTGCCGGAGGTGACAGAAAGTTAGCATGACTTAGACAAAATGGACCAGAGTGTTTTCAAGATCATTATTCTATTTATTTTTCCGTTAAAAGGAATGGTAAGATTAGAAGCATGAAGCGGCAAAACAGTCACTGAAACTTAAAAATGTAGATCAACAGTATTTTGAGATGGGCTGGACCTGTGGAGAGAATGTAGGATGATATGTTTCTGAAAAGGTTACAAGAGAATAGTGTTATGGGAAAAGAGGAAAAAGAGGACTAGAAAGGGTTGAAAAGGCACTGGAATGGAAACATATTCATCTTAAAGAGGTAAGTTACTGCTTGTAAGATAAGTTAAACGATGCAGCATTTTAAAGGGTTCTCGACATGTTGCTGATGAGCATTCTGCAAAGGTATAAAGAACTGCTAATTCTGCAGTAGTTGTAGTAAATAGGAGGTTCATCCATGATTCAGCAATTACAATATGAATTTGGCAGTGACTATTATATGGTAGGAGGTAAATCACGAATATTACTGTAACTTTAATGTTTTTTCAAAATACTTTTGGGGTAAAGGCTTAATGTTAATATATACTGTATATATATACGTATCTTATTCACTCAGAAGGGATAATTCGAACGAAATGTTGTCTATTGGGTCATTGCTGAGTAGGAAGTTGGGGAAAACTATGGTATGCAAGCAGTTAGCTTAGGTAATATGGGTGCAGTTGCTCTCAGGTTCCAACTTCTTTTAGACTTGTATATAGTGGTTACGCCCTTGCTTTATGAGAGACCTGGGTTCGATATAGTCATATTTATATATATATATATATATATATATATATGTGTGTGTGTGTGTGTGTGTGTGTAAATCAACTTCGCCAAAGTATTGGGGAATAAATTTGAATTCTTTAATTTTTTTCTTTTCAGATCCCTGGTGGACGAGAGGAAACTGAATACATAGAGTGTGAACAGAAAAGATGTCTGATTACGTAAGTAGTTCCCTAAAATTTCTTTCTTATTTTTATATATATATATATATATATATATATATATATATATATATATATATATATATATATATATATATATATATATATATATATATATATATCACAACAGTTAATCGTATAATTTGTTTCAAGAGTCACAACAGTTTTAATGTCACTGGAAAAGAGCAGAGTTTGTCTCTGTTGATAAAATATGCAAATTAGAAAGAATTCTTAATTACAGGTGTGAGGTCAGTTACCTGGAGCCTCGGGGGAGCGTATCAGTTACTGCGTCAGGTCATGCAGTTGTTGCTAATCTGGACAAGGTGAGATGACGACCTTAATGTAGCATCTGCATTGCATTGGCTCTCTATTGCCATAAAGATTCCCTATGCAGTTTAGTGTTCTCTCTCTCTCTCTCTCTCTCTCTCTCTCTCTCTCTCTCTCTCTCTCTCTCTCTCTCTCTCTCTCTCTCTCTTTTATATATATATAAATATCTATATATATATATATATATATATATATATATATATATATATATATATATATATATATATATATATAATACTCAGTATACTGTATATATAATACAGATAATTTTTATATATATATATATTTATATATATATATATATATATATATATATATATATATAGAGAGAGAGAGAGAGAGAGAGAGAGAGAGAGAGAGAGAGAGAGAGAGAGAGAGAGAGAATATATAGCAATAGGTAGCTAATGAAATGCAAGGACATATTTTTCTTTCTATCTCTCTCTCTCTCTCTCTCTCTCTCTCTCTCTTTCACTCTCACTCTCTCCCTATATAATGAGAGAGAGAGAGAGAGAGAGAGAGAGAGAGAGAGAGAGAGAGAGAGAGAGAGAGCCAGCCCTGAGCATCATGAAGGAAATAGGACAAACAGGTACCAAGCAAAACGCGAGAGAAACGGCAAAGCCCGCACCAACATCACACGAGAAAGGATATATCACATCGCAAGCGTATACCCTCAAAGACCCATCGTCGAAGTAGGGGCTGATCACACTCTGTTTGCCATTCCTTCGGGCTTTTTCCCGCGAGATATTAATGAACAGCACACAGCCCAATAATCTTGAAAGCCCTCAAAGCCCTCGTCGTCTCGAATCTGCTCTTCATATAGACTTTCAATTATCTCCCAACCGGTCTTTTTTTTTTTTATTCTGGCACCCAACAGCAGCAGCAGCAGAGGGCTGCTAGTTTTGGTTCTGCTGTCGTGGACTGCTCACTTATTAGTGCTTTTGGGGTTCTATTTTATTTAAACGAGGAGGAAAGAGTATGGGAGGAGGAGGAGGAGGAGGACAAGAAGAAGAAGACGAAGACGAGGTGGAGGAGGAGGGGAAGAGGAGGAGGAGGAGACGAAGAGGAGGAGGAGGAGGAGGAGGAGAGGAGGAGGAGGAGGAGGAGGAGGAGCAGAAGGATGAGGAGGAGCAGAAGGATGAGGAGGAGAGGAGGAAGATGAAGAGGAGGAGGAGGAGGAGGAGGAGGAAAGAATTTGGAAGGACATATCACTGACAAAGTACCTGCTTTTAGCACTTCAGGTATACACCCTATATCGAAGTATGTTGACATTGAAGAAGGGGAAAAAATCGTAAACACGAATACTGGAATGAAAAAGTAATTTGATTTAATTAAGAAACGTCGCGAAACAATAATTAGGCCAATAGTCATCTCTCTGTAACTTTCTTTGGTTACTTTGAAATTCCAATTTTCAATCCATATTACACAGGTGGGTCTATCTTCAGAGGGAGACCTTTAAACTATTCAATATTATGTATAGGTGGTCGTTGTTCAGAGGACTGCAAATTTAAATATCAAATACAGGCAATCTGTCTTCAGAGGTATATAAATTACCTAATATTTTACAGGTCTTTTCAGAGATGGTCTGTAAATTTATGTAATATAACTGATAACTGCAGTGCTTGTTAGGATGTAACCACATTTGATTACTAACCAATACCTAACTAAAGTTGATCACTCTGAACGCAAGGACTCAAATAAAAACCTACATTTATCATACTTGTTGTATATAAATATTCAACATTCGTTAAATATATATTTATAATTTTATAGATAGAAGGATCCACAATGGTACTCTTGTTTAGCAAGAATACCACTGTGGATCCTTCTATTTATAACTCAGAACCACGATACGGTGTTATAAAATATCTCATATATTTATACCCTCTTCAAAACTGTTCTACCGCCCTTAAAAAAATTATTTTAACATAAAAATATCCATTTTCGAAATCTCTATAAATATGTATAATCCCTTTTCATGAACCATGTGAGTGAAGTGTATGAAGTGTATAATTCTTCTGTACACTTCCTTCCACGAACGGAAAAAAAAATGTTCTCTTCAAAAGTTTCATGAGGTCATTGAAGAAGCCACTTACAAGGGAGAAGTGGACGCAGGGAGGAAAAGGAAACGCAGGAGAAAACGAAGAGAAAGGAAGAGAAAGCAACTGAGGGAAGAGGAAATGTTTATTAAATTTAAGAATGCAGTTCTAAAAAAAAAAAACATGTCTGACATGAGGCACTTTCCTTTATGCCGACATGTCTTTTGATCCTGACATGATCATGCAAGGTAATTACACTTGACGCGTTAATCACCTGGCTTGCTCTCTCTCTCTCTCTCTCTCTCTCTCTCTCTCTCTCTCTCTCTGTGAAGCAAAAAATAAAAATTATTTAAAACTGTCGTTACAGTGCTGGCAACATTTTTTTCTTTAAACCTGTGAAACTTTTGTCTCTCTCTCTCTCTCTCATTTCTTT
>NC_089765.1:17826320-17831320 GCF_040412425.1 Macrobrachium rosenbergii | reverse complement strand
AATTTTAGTAAATGTCGTTATTTGTTTAACAAAGCATTTCAGTACTTACGTTAAAAAGTGACATACATTAAAATCATATTTTAATGTATTTTATTTTTACATTAACATATTTGTTAACTGTAGGATCAAACCGAGAACAGGATTAATTTTGTATAAGGTTTTATATATCAATAGAATGTGAGGCTTTATAAGAATATATAAAAGCTTTTCATCTTCAGTCCAACTAATTTGTTGGACTGAAGATGAACCCAGGATAGGGTTTGAAAGCTTTTATACATTTTTATAAAGCTTTTCAAACAGGTTCAAGACAGAACCCAGGATAGGGTTCGAAAGCTTTTATACATTTTTATACAGCTTTAACCCCATCCTAGGTTTCAGGACACCCAGGATAGAAAGCTTTCTATACATTTTTATAAAGCTTCCGAACCTATCCTAGGTTTCAGGATAAAAGCTTTTTATACATTTTTATAAAGCTCTCGAACCCCATCCTAGGTTCTGAAGACGAACCCAGGATAGGGTTCGAAAGCTTTTTATACATTTTTACAAATCCTAACATTCTAATGATATATTACAGTGGACCCTACACAAAATATCCCATAACATTAGCAAAACAAAAGCGACACACACCCATTTTATACTTAAAAGTTTTCTATATCTTAAAAAAAATGAAAATGAGACGTTTCTTACTAAAATGTCCTTTTGCAGGAATCGGGCTTATCGGCTGTACCCTTCTGGCTCCTTCTCTTATCAGTGCTGGGATCTATTGTCCTTATCTTGATCATAATTCTGATCTTGTGGAAGGTAAGGATGGGATCAGGGTCTAAAAATAAGTTTTAGTTGTGCTTTCGTGTTGATAATGATCTCCGAAGGTATTTCTTGTGATCGTACAAAAAAGGCCTTTCTTGAGTACCTTCAGTGATTATATTATGTTCTTTTTTTTAACTATTTTGATTATTGAAAATAAGATTACTTAATATAATCGCTAATATTTCTTAAATAACTTCAGTGATTATATTATTTTATATTGTTTTTTTAAATATTCTTGAATATTTACGAGACGATTACATAATATAATCACTAAAATTTCGAAAGGAATTTTAGTGATATATCTTGTTTTTATTTTTAACTATTTTGATTATTCAAAATATGATTACATAACATAATCACTCAAATTTCTTAAGTATCTTCAGTGATTATAGTTAATTTTTTTTTTACAATTCTGAATATTTAAAAGATAATTACAAAATATAATCACTATCATTTCTTGAGTAATTTTAGTGATTACATTATGTTCTTGTTTTAACGATTCTGAATATTTAAAAGATAATTGCATTATATAATAACTGAAATTTCTAATGTAATTTTAGTGATTATTATATCATTATTTTTTAACAATTCTGATTATTGAAAATAAGATTACTTAACATAATCACTAACATTTCTTAAATAACTTCAGTGATTATATTATGTTCTTATTTTTTAATGATTCTGAATATTTAAAATATAATTACATAATATAATCACTAAAATTTCTTGAGTAACTGCAGCGATTTTATCTTGTTTTTAACGATTCTGAATATTTAAAAGATAATTGCATTATCTAATCACTGAAATTTCTAAAATAATTTTAGTGATATAACATTATTTTTCAACTATTCTGGTTATTCAAAATATGATTACATAATATAATCACTAAAATTTCTTGAGTAACTTCAGTGATTATTGTTCTTGTCTTAACGATTCTGAATATTTGAAAATATAATTACAAAATATAATCACTAACGAATCTGATTACTTAAAAGAATATTATTTCAAGGCTTCTTTCAGGACATGCAAGTTCGTTCTACTAAATATATTTAGCTGCTGAAAATGAATACTAAAATTCATTACAGGCGTTTTATTGCTACATTTTAAGAAATAAATTAATTACACGTACGTGTACAGGCAATATAACTAATTACCGTTTTATATATTCAATAAAGGAAGGATATCATTGTACTTTCATTTTTGCGAAAGAGTTGAAGACTTTGATTTTAAACAGATACTTTTCAGTGATTGCATCACATTTCTTCATACGCATAATATTGATTACTCCCCGCCTATGTGCCAAGATCTGAACGTATCATACGACATGATTTTAACATGTTATCTGACAGTACGAGGTACTTATGCAAACAGTTGGAAAACTGTCTTCTAGTCTCAAGACAACTTTCTCAATCAAACTTTCGAATTTTAAGGATATTACGTACTATAAACCGTACAAAACTGTCGTTTTTTGAAACTGAAATGAAGAATTTCAGCTTGCTGTAGCCTATCATACACACATGTATTTTTAAGTGCTTGTATGGGTTATGATATCAATGGATGAAAGCATACGTTCAAGCATATACTGACAAATCTAATTCTTTTATTTATAATTATTATTAGTGATCAGAAAACGAACCCTATTCATATGGAACAAGTCTACCACATGGGCCACTGACTTGAAATTCAAGCTTCCAAAGAATGTGGTGTTCATTTGAAAGAAGTAACAGAATGTAATAGGAAATACAGATAGGAGAGATCAGTGATTAAAAAAGTATAAAAAAAATTAATAAATAAACAGAAAATTACACTTTTTTATCTTGAAGTAACAAAAGGTAACGGGAAATACAGAAAGAAGAGATCAGTTATTAGAAAAGTAAAAAAAAAAAAAAAAAAATTAATAAATAAATGGACAATTACACTTTCTTATCTCGTTCTTATCACTTTCTTATCTCTCCTCCAGGCTGGTTTCTTCAAGCGAAAGCGGCCCCCCACGGCCGACCCGAACCGAAAGAGTCTGCTGCAGTCCAACGAACCCGGCGGTGATTTAAATGCGACAGACAGTGAAATTGAGAAATTTTAATTAATACGAGCCGAGAGAGAGAGAGAGAGAGAGAGAGAGAGAGAGAGAGAGAGAGAGAGAGAGAGAGAGAGAGAGAGAGAGAAGTATCTTTCTTGTACCCCCTGTTCTCATGACAGTACTGAAAGAACAACTATACTATATGATTGCATTATTTACAGAAAAGACCAAGTAAAAATAAAAATGAATGGACTCAGGCTGATAAAAGTGTGAGCCAGAGGAAACAAGTTAAAAATGCGCGGCGAAGTTTCTTCGGCGCAATTGAGTTTTCTACGTAGCCGCTACAGCGTTTAATCAAGGCCACCGAAAATAGATCTATTTTTCGGTCGTCTCGGTAAAATGCTGTATGAGCCAAGGCCCATGAAACTTTAACCACCGCCCGGTGGTGGCCTTTCCTATATTGCTGTCAGAAGCACGATTATGTCTAACTTTAATCTTAAATAAAATAAAAACTACTGGGGCTAGAGGGCTGCAATTTGGTATGTTTGATGACTGGAGTGTGGATGATCAACATACCAATTTACAGCCCTCTAACCTCAATAGTTTTTAAGATCTGAGGACGGACAGAAAAAGTGCGAACGGACAGACATTCATTAGCCATCTCAATAGTTTTCTTTAACCGAAAACTAAAACTACAAAGCTGAAACCAAAGGAGAGAGAGAGAGAGAGAGAGAGAGAGAGAGAGAGAGAGAGAGAACAGGAGGATCAGGGATGTACTCCATTAATTATAAGAAAGATAGACAGACTCTATACCTAGAGGTCAATCAAATTCGAATGCTGGACAAATGTCAAAGTGTGGGGTGAATTGTCGATGAGTAATGTAAATACATTTCTGTCTGACGACAAATAACAGAGAACAGAGCCTAAATTTTTAAGACGATGTATTGGGAGTGATGTAAATACAATTTTATTCCCCAGAAAACTGATAACTATGACCTGAACAGTAGAGAACTGGACATATCTACTTCATGTTACTAAAGGTACTTCTATACTGGTCGTTATGCAAAGACTTAATTTGTAAATGTTGAATACATTTTTTTTGCAACTGCTAACTTCATATACATTTCAGAAAACACAGATACTGCTACTTTTGACTTGGCTTCAATAAAAATGACGCGAAATTCGTCTTACTGATTTAATCCCTAAACAGGAGGTGATGAAAAACTTGTGTAAATGGATCTGTAAAATGAGTCATTTACAGCAAGTGTAATATATCCAACTTCTGTTACCAGTACTTTCGCATAATATATCCACAACACTTCATTATTTTTTTTATAAAACTGTACCCCAGACAAATGGAATATATATATATATATATATATATATATATATATATATATATATATATATATATATATATATATATATATATATAACAGGAAAGTGATGAATATATAAAGAAAGACAAAATCCACGCAGGAAAGAGAAACAATGGAGTGGTGCAAGGCCTTTCGATTTCTTGTCCTTTCGTGAATTTTCTCATTATATACAGTATGTATATATATATGTGTGTGTGTGCGTGTGTGTATAGTGTCGTATTTACACGCACTATTACGCTTATATTTAAATAGACAATATTTGTACATCAGTTAGCTATGAGCATATAGATGCAACACACGGCCTTTAATAATCACCCCCACATATCGGAAGATACGAGTATATAAAGATTTTTCTGATAACACAGAATGAAGTTAGGTAAGGTTTAGCAATTTTTAATAATGAATCTTTATCCCAGGAGACAGAGTTTTCTTATCAAAAGGAGGCACCTTGCGAATTGATAATGTGCTTTCATATGCTTTTGAAGTCACGCGGTTGAAATTGACATGGTAATTATTATGAAGTCTTTATCTCGCGCAATGAATATTTAAACAGGGTGAACATGCAATATATATAAGGGAAATTCTCCATAGAGCAATATATAAGGCTGTTAAAAAAAAAAAAAAAAAAAGATTCGCTTGATGAATAAAATGCTTTCTCTCTCTCTCTCTCTCCTCAAAATAACTGTCTCTCTCTCTGGCCTTCTTTTATATGCTCTCTCTCTCTCTCTCTCTCTCTCTCTCTCTCTCTCTCTCTCTCTCTCTCTCTCTCTCTCTCCTCAAAATAACTCTCTCCCTCT
>NC_089765.1:17821320-17823820 GCF_040412425.1 Macrobrachium rosenbergii | reverse complement strand
AGAGATATCTGAACTCCTGAGCAGAATTAGAATAATCAAATAATAATCCTGCATTCATTTACAAAGATATCAAAGGTATCTGAACACCTGAATGGAATTCAAACAAGCACAAAGGAAATGGAATATAAAATTTAGGCCAAAGGCTAAGCGCTGGGACCTACGAAGGTCATTCAGCGCTGAAACGGAAATTGAGAGCAAAGAAGATTTGTAAGGTGTAACAGGAGGAAAACCTCAAAGCAGTTGCACCATGAAACAATTCTTAGGAGAGGATTGAGTAAAGAAGAAAGAGAATACGAACGAAGGAACGGTAAAAAGGAATGAAAAAGGTTGCAGCTAGAGGCCGAAGGGACGCTGCAAAGAACCTCAGGAAACGCCTACAGTGCACCGCACGAGGTGCACTAAAGGCGACTATCCCCTTACGGAGAATATTCATATAATAATACATCAATCTAAATGACGGGAAAGCTAAAATAAAGATAAATACCAGCATCTATCCCATTCATCAACAAGGGTGATGTTCACGTGCAAAAGGACACATCTAATTTGCATAATCAAAAATAAACAAAGCTAGGGGGCCGAGTAATTTCTGCAAACGTGAACTGGGATATATGTTTGTTTGGACAAACCTTGGAAACAGGTACTTTGTTTTAGACCGAGTGGTTTTGCCTTTTGTTGTCCGGAATAATAATAATAATAATAATAATAATAATAATAATAATAATAATAATAATAATAATAATAATAATAATAATAATAATAATTTCGGATACTTTCAGAGTTGCTAAAAGTCATGGGGAGTTCAAGACATAATAATAATAATAATAATAATAATAATAATAATAATAATAATAATATTTGGTACAAGTCCACAGTTGCTAAAAGCAGTGAGGAGTTCAAAGCAAATAATAATAATAATAATAATAATAATAATAATAATAATAATAATAATAATAATAATAATAATAATAATAGGGTGGGATACTATTACAGTTAAAAAATTACAGACACTATAATTACAATTTACTCTGAAGAACTCGAGGTGATTAAAAACCCGCCCCTGATAATGACTGAATTATAGAATTTAGGACAAAGGCCAAGTGCTGGGAACTATGAGATCATTTAGCGCTGAAAGGTAAATTGACAGTAAGAAGCTTTGAAAGGCGTAACAATTGGTAAACCTCAAAGCAGTTGCACTGTGAAGCAATTGTTAGAGAGGGTGGAAAGTCAGATGGAGGAAAGAGAATATGAACGGAGGTGCAGAAAAAGGAATGAAAGAGGTTGCAGCTGTAGGCCGAAGGGACGCCGCAAAGAACCTTAAGTAATGCCTACAGTATCCTACACCGCGTGAGGTTCACTTACGGCATTCCCTCGCACGGAGGTTACAAATTATAATCTACTCTGTACTACTGAGCGAGCTAATATCCTAGTAACACTATTTAACGCTCTAGACGCGGGAAATTAACACACATAAGAGCGCGTATCTACCATCTAAATCACGCCCTTGGGCGTATGAACAAATTTACCCTCTCACGCTCTCCCGAGACCAGTAGGTATCAAATACGCCTGGGAATGTTTACTCTGCACTTTTCCCAAGATCAATCCACTACAGAGTTTATTTTCCCGTAAATGAAGTTGAGTCTCGAAGTGTCTTTGAGATGGGACGCTTTCTTTTCGTAAACACTTGGCGAAAGATCTTGTCAATACGATTAAGGATCGTAAATAACGATATATTCAGTTCTACCTAACAATTACGATAATCTCATCAGCGTATCCGAGTACTGTTAGGTATTATGACAACCAAATTGGAGAAAAGTTTTTTTTTTTTTATCATTAATCAGTATGTTAATTTATTTTTCCTTTATAATAAGTGATCTCTTCTTTCTGTATTTTCCATTACCTCCAGTTATTCCTTTTATTGAATATCCTAATCTTCCGAAGCTTGAAATTCAAGTCAATGGCCCCTGAGGGCTTGTTCCATATGAACAGGGTTCATCATCTGCATAATAATAATAATAATAATAATAATAATAATAATAATAATAATAATAATAATAATAATAATAATAATAATAATAATAATAATAATAATAATAATAATAATAATAATAATAATAATAATAATAATAATAATAATAATAATAATAATAATAATAATAATAATAATAATAATAATAATAATAATGTTGGATCAAAGATTTTACTTCAGAATTAAAGAAACTAAACACAAATGGCATACAACTTCAAGAATAAATATAAATAGGAATATAAATAGAAATATAAATAAACACAAAGCTATACAAATATATACAAAATATTTTATATATATCTAAATAAAAAATATATAAATACATAAATACAAAATATATAAATATAAAAAATATATAAATTCAGAAATATATAATTAAAAATTTACAAAAATAAACAAATGTATAAATATATCGATACAAAACTAAAATACAAAAATAAATGAAAAATAAAAAAATAAATATACAAATAAAAA
>NC_089765.1:17781320-17816320 GCF_040412425.1 Macrobrachium rosenbergii | reverse complement strand
CATAAAACAAGAAAAAATAGTTACATTAAATTCCTTAATATGACTTTAAACTCTTGATTTTTCCCTCTGAATTTTAATGACGTCTATTTTTTTTATTACTTTCCTAAAATTAGTTGTCTTTATGAGTCTGCACTTTCTAAGAAGCAAAGGAGAAAGTGAATAAGGGGTTTACGTTACTCATCAGAAGTACTATCACTGTAGGTTCAAGCTTGTTGACTACCAACAACCGTTATTATTGTCAATTTTACCTCACATTTCTCTTTAGCTTCCAGTACAAAGGACCTTTTAAGTCTAAAATGCACACGTAAAACTTCACTTACCAATAAATGAAGCCGAGACGTGGATCCAGCTGCTCTTGTAACGAAGGATCAGGTCACCTCACACCAACGACCATAAACACAACCTAGGCCTATCATAGGCTGGAGGTACTTAACCTAACCTGATTAATATAACCTGAACGAAATAAAAGCCTAGTGCGTATAGCCTGAGTGATCTAACCTAATTATTATTTCATAAAATCATCCTAATACAAGCTTTCAGACATGGAGCTATTTGCAAAGCATCCCCAATCAAACTCCCTACCCAATCTTCCTAGGCCGATGCGCTTATTTTTTCTATATTTTAGAATTTCGAATGATTTTAACACTTTGGATAAACGCCAGGATACAAATATCATACATCTATTAACTTTATTTAACGTAACGAGGCAAGGATATTCGCATTTAGCTATTTACATTAATTTCAAAGCGTTATATGATCAACTACATCATTCCTTTAATCACTGAACTAGGCCAAAGCGCAATTAGATAAGATATCTTTAGACTATTTTCTTTCACACTAGTACGGTATCTTTTAGACTTACGGTACAAAGCAAAAAATGCTACCATCAGTAATCTGGAGACTTTTGTCAATTAATTATAAGTTGCAAAACATACGCATCCATTGCAAGCGAGCCAAAAGCACTTCTTGCCTAGAAAGGCTGACGAGAAACCAAACCAACTGACGAATACAGATATCAAACCCAAAATTCTGAGACCTGAAAATGCTGATCTTCTCTCCTGAAAAGTAATATGGATACAAACTGCAAATAAACATGTGTTATAACGTTAGAGAATTTAATAAATAATTTTATGAACTGAATAAAATATAATATATAACACTCACCAATGTCAGCCATCCGCAAGTTTCTTATGTACACCATGGGATGGAACTTTGAAGGCTTTACTCAGTTCTTAAAAAAATATATATTTATATAAGCACCTTTATGTAATAATTCAAGTGCGCAAATTGTTTTAGTTACTGGGGCCATGAGTCTTGCTTTACCAAAACAATAAAGGTTGATCAAGTCTTTGTTCACTTGTATTAAGTCTATGTTGACTAAAGTTTAATGACTTCCCAAAGAGCTGGGGCAATATTAGACTGTTATCATCCCAAATCATTTCACAGAACAAGAACAAAGAAACAACAAAGCGACAATGCAAAGCATGCAACGGCATTTGAAGCACGAGCGCGCGAGAGCGGGAAAGTTAAATGCATACGCAAGCGATTCTAACAAGCAAAAACAAGTTAGGTCTAATGTCCGCATGATAGCAAGCGAGCACCTACACGAGCCAACAGCAACCAAATAATGCAACTTTTTCCTCAGTTATTTTCCTCTCCGAAATGATTCGGGATTGCAACATTTCACAGTAAAACTCAAACATTTGCAACAACTGATGCAATTTGCAATGTGGACATACTTCCATTAAAAAGAACAAGACGCAATGACTAATGACTGAAGTCTGGTTAAGTTATCATGATCTAGGCCTATAACGTCTTGTTAAAGAGCGATAAACAAGCAATTGGCCATTAGACATTTATCAAGTTATTTGGACATAACTGCAATGACAATTTATGAGCATCAAAAAATATGATTACTATTGAACAGCCTTTAAAGTAGCATCATACACCGTGAGCCTTGAATACCATGCAAATATTACTGCACAATCATGCATGATGCAAAACATCATGTGGGTCTACACAAGAATAATAACATAAATAATGGAACAACACATCATATAAGGCAGTAAAAATTATCATGCAAATCTACACAAAATCACAAAACACAGTGAGATAAAATGTTAAAAAAAAGTAAGAGTACATACAACAAGTGCTTTCATATTCAGCAAATTTTCAACATGTCTTACACTTCACAATACAGTCTAATGCACAGAATATACATAAAAATACGTGGTACAAAATAACTGACCCTTCCTGACCATTTCAAATATAGGCCTATTAAAAAAATTTCCAGACTGCTCACCAAAAAAAGCATCAAATATAGGCCTAATCCTCATATACATTCCCAGAGCACCACTAAGCTCTCAGATCACCACTCAATAAGGTTTTTGTCTATTGTATGAATTTCCAGGTTATCTATGGCTAAAATTTTCATGTGGTGCAAAACACCCACATTACTAGTGGATAACATTTAGCTATGGTACAAAATGTTCAAATGACTAATGGTACACAACATTCTTTCTAAAGTACACACTGTTGTATGAACAAAAATTACACAATAAACCAGGTACTTGCCTTGTAACATATGTTCTATAATTTTCTTCAAAAATAAAAAATAAATAAATAAATAGAGAAATATAGGGAAAAATCTAAAATTCAAGGCTCATGTGTATCATGGTGGACCTACCTGCCTTTCTGAATGGGGTGAATCTGAAAAAAAGGGAAGGATGATTTAAAAATTCTTAATAAAAAGATGTAGCAAAAATAATCCTAAAAAGTAAAAAAAAAATTATATTTTCACTATACACCTTATTGGCTGAAAATTTTGCCTGAAAATTTAAAGAAGTATTAATAAAACATGATTAATTTTAAAAACATAATGTTGTTTGCAAGGCAAAATATTTTATAATTAAAATATTAAAATAGTATAAAACCTTATAAAGTATTATTGATATTTTGGTTTTGAATCATAAAACTATAGCTTGATGAGGGGGGGGGGATCAGGGGTCATAGTTCACACCTAGGCCAGGCAGGGCACCTTGTCTCTTGTTAGCCTAGGTTAAGTTAAAATATAGGCTTACATATAGCTTTAAAACACCCTTTTTTCTGGCTAAGGGGTCCATGGGGTTAGGGGAGCAAGCATCCACACAGACAATAGGACCTGTCAATCTCCATTTGGTTAGGTTAGGATGAAATTGTAAGAATACTAATTATACCCCTTGGGTTAGGCTAAGAGAAAGTTAAGTTGGGACGCATTGTACATATGCAGATTGGCTCAGTAAAGAATGTCATTTGTTACACACAACAAAACAGGTTTTCAATTGTTTTTCTTGTGTTTTTTTAATAGCTTGCTATACTTGTGGATGAAGTTCATATATTTTTGGTTTTCCCTTACCAAAGAAATCCATTTTCCCACTGTGACACACCCTAAATTATTTGCTAGAGATGTAGAGGAACTTGAAAATTGGGGTTTTCACAGGCAATACAGGTCAAAAATGCAAGATTACCTTTCAGGACAGTATTTGGCTTTTATTTTTGACAAAAAATAATTATCAATGTAAAAACCAAAACAACTGTAAATTAAACTAAACCAGTAGCCTCCTTTAGGTTTATTAATACAATAATACCCCCACTAATACCTCCAACTGGGGGTGTAGATATGAAGTGCAGACACGGAATTACTGTTCAGTAGTGATTACAAGAATAACTTTCTGGTCAGTATTTGGCTTTTATTTTTGACAAAAAATAATTATCAGTGTAAAAACCAAAACATTTGTAAATTAAACTAAACCAGTAGCCTCCATTTGGTTTATTAATACAACAATACCCTCACTAACACATCCAACTGGAGTGTAAATATGAAGTGAAGACACAGAGATACTGTTCAGTAGAGATTAGGTTAGCCTAGGCTCTGCTGCTACTAGGCTACCCCAAAATCCAACCATAACCTTGGTTAGCCTAAGAAAATATGAACAAATTTAATGTGGATTTTCATCATCTCCAACACCCAATGCACTTTTCATTACTCCTTCCCATTCAAACTAACCTCCTCACCAATTAGACAATCAAAACATAACATTCTGAATGAGCCAATTTGCAGATTACAATGTTCAGCTAGATTGTTGAAGTGAACTGAATATAGAGTTTAGGCCAAAGGCCAAGCACTTGGACTTATGAGGTCATTCAGCCCTGGAAAGGAAATTGACAGAAAAAGTTTTGAAAGGTGTAACAGTTGGAAACCCCCAAAAGCAGTTGCACTATGAAATATTTGTGAAGAGAAGGTGGATAGTGAGATGGAAAAAGGATAATTTGGATGGAGGTACAGTAAAAGTAATAAAAGGGGTTGCAAGCTAGGGGCTAAAGAAGGGACGCTGCAAAGAACCTTTAGGAACGCCTACGGTGCACTGACGGTACTAACTCCCTATGGAAGTCAGCTAACTCTCTTAGCCTAACCCATCATTGGGTATCTCTACTCTGCCCTGGGGCATGGGGGATGCCCCCCAAGCCAGGTCATGGCATGGTGGCCCATGATAAATGATGTAGAATAAATAATAAAGCAATTAGCTTTAATAATTTGACAGCAAAAGTTTATTACACGAAAATACATATTAGAATGATATAGACTATGGAATGTTGGCCAAAGGCCAAGCGCTGGGACCTATGAGGCCATTCAGTCCCGAAACGGAAATTTGAATCCATTGCGGGAGAGAGTGGAAAGATGGAAGAAAAACAATATGAACGGAGATACAGTAAAAGAACCTTGAATAATGATGTATACAATTATTCATTGGAACTTACCTCACGTAATTACGGCGAGTCTTATCACTTTGAAGTAAATTAAACGGGAGGGAATTGGATAAAGTATCCACATTTCGTAATCATTACGCATGACGAAAATCACCGGTCAATAATAAATTATAACACTGTAAAAGGTATTAAGGTGGATATTTAGCCGGTTAATACCCAAGGTAAACTTGTACTAACTATCGACTCCGAAAACTTCTGAAAAGGTAAACATTAGGAACCGAAGCTCATTCCGCTCAAAATAATGCATCACATACAAGGAATACGTTAGTTTTTATATTAAATTTTACTTCTATATTCGTTTCACCCTAATTACTTCACGGGGATGAAAATTAAGAGGAATTATATAGTCATTGTTTACTACGAAAAAAATTGTTGGAACGCTGCAGCACGTGACCGGTTTGGATGTCGTGGACTGTGACATTTGTATGGTGATCTAGTACACCTCCTTATCGTTATTTCCGCTTGCGAATAATAATTTTACATTGTGAATAAATGAATCTGATCGATTTACGCCATCGAATGATCGCCAACGAACTTACGAACCAGGTAAGTGGTTATTTTTTGTCCCTTTAAATCAGCATTGTGATTTGTTATTGCCATATACCACTTGTTGACAGGTGGGCTCACCATTACGCCATATTCCGTTGCCGACCTACATTTCTTGGGCTTCAGGACATCAGCTGTTTTAGGGGGACCCCTAAACAACCAAAGGGGAACATCCGAAAAGGTCTGAATGGCCCCAAGACCATTTGTTGCTTGGATTACGCTTCTGAATATCTTGCATCTGTCCGAATGGCATTGGTGACCTTGAAATGACCTTGATGTCCTAAGGGCATAGAGTTAACCAGGTGATGTGATGGTGTCCCCTAACCAAATATATATTAAAATAGTTTCTTTGGAATTGGTTGTATTGTCCATAAAACAGCAAATTCGTAGAAAATACGATCGTCTGTAGCAATGCGTTGTGGCGTAGTGAAAGAGGAACACTTGCCAATCTGGTAGGACTGGTAGCATGTGATGGGTGGTATTATTATAAGTGTTTTCTGTGGTGTGAGTTACTTAATTTTTCATTACAGTTATTCATTAAGTCTTTTAAGAAATTATATAGAAATCAAAGAACGGTAAAATAGGTAAATAAAATGGGTAAAAATATGTAAATAAGTAAAAATTGCCTTTCGATGACTTACGGGCAAATTCCACTGAATCGGAACTTACTAATTATGAAATACAATTACATATACTCGTATATTTACCTAAGTATCATTACTGCGAAAATGCGCTACTATTACTCTTGAGTTTTTATGAATCGTAACCATACTATGGATATTAAATACAACTAGTAAATACCCCCCCCCCTTGTTTTTGTCTTGCAAAAGAGCATTATATCTACAAAAGTAATATTATTGTTTTGTTACACCATTAAGTATTAAGGCAAAATCAAAATTCTATAAGTTTTCTAATAAATGCATAATTAATTGTATGTTTTTGTGAGTATTGTTATTAATAAATGCTGCCTTAATAATTTTCTCATTTTTCCCATACAGATTCACTCGCCTCGACAAGGTAGGTCTACCATGATACAGTGAGCCTAGAATTTATAGATTGTTATTTGTGTGTTTTAAATAATGAAATCATAATTGGTAGCGTATGTTATCCAATGGTAACCAGGGAAATTTGTACCATAGACGCAAACGTTAGGAATTTGTGATATGGGAGTTTTCTAACCATAGGTAAAAGTATTATCCAGTAGTGGTTTGGGGATTCCGTGACGTAAATATGCTGATCTGTTATTGGTTTTTTATTTATTTGTTTATTATTTGTTTATTTCGATAGTAGCAAATGCGATCCACATTGTAACCGTTCTTTGCGTTTATCGATCAAATATTTTGTACCATTATGGACCCCTTGCAGTGGAACTAGGCCTATTGAATGTTTACCAAACATGAAAGTGTTTATCTTTCGTAATGCCATTTTTATTGACACATTTTATATGCCGCTGTGTTTTTTGATTTTATATGAATATGTGCATGATAATTTGTACTGTTTACTGTGATGTTCCATTATTTGTTTTTCTTCATCTTGAACCTACTGTAATTATGTTCTGCCAGAATAATTATGTGATTATGTCATTGTATAGTAAGTAATATTTGCAAGGTAGTCAAGGCTCACTGTATTTGATGTTACTTTGAAGGCTATTGTTGAGTAAGGAATCATTGGGTAAAATAAGAATATGTTTGATACTCAGAATGTTAATTTTCTTTGGAATGGGAAACTGTGAAAGACTTTGGCCGTAACTTCATATATTCTACAATGTCTTCTTAATGGAAGTTATGTCCTAATTGCAAACTGCATCAGCAATTGCAAATGTTCGCTGTTTCAAAATGTTGTAATCCCGCATCATTTCGCAGAGGAAGGTTGGAGAAGCTGGCTTCTGTAGGTGTGTTTAAGTGCTCGCTTGCTATCGTGCGAATATTAGACCTACCTTGCTTTTGCTTGCTAGAATCGCTTGCGTACGCATTCGTTCTACTCTCTTGCGCGTTCATGCTTCCGATCCCGTTGTGTGTTTGGCGTTGTTCCTACGTTCTTTGTTGTTTTTGCTCTTGTTCTTCTGTGAAATGATATGGGATGATAACTTTTTGGTATTGTGCAAGATCGTTGGGAAGTCTTGAAACATTCGATATCATAGACTTAGTACTATTGAAGAAAGACTTCTTCAGTCCTTTATTAGTCTGGTAAAGTAAGATTCTGGGGGCATCCAAAAGCTAGACAAATTGCATTTGAATAAGTAAAGACCTGTTTTGAGTAAGTAAGCAGAAATTTTAGGGATTTTTTTCTCCAACCAGTTTATCTCATGTTTTTAAAATATTTGATATTTGATAAAAGCCTTCAAGGTTCCATTCATGGTAAAAGAAAATTACTAACGGCTGCCATTGGTGAGTGTTACATATATATATTGTTCAGTTCAAAAATTAGTTTATTTTCGTAACCTTGACAATAATTATTTTTTTTTTTTTGTATTTGCATTAACGTCTCTTTTTCAGGGCTATATAAGTGATTTCAGGTTTTAGAGTTGGTGTGATATCTGTACCCTTCTGTTGGTTAGGTCTAAGGTTGTCTCTGGATGAAACGATTCAGCTGTTTGCGAGCGCAGCTGCTGCCGAGCGCAGATACATGCCATGTCACCACTTTACTGCTCACGTTGGTGTTTAGTACTTTTACAAGGACCGTCCTTTGATTTGTGAAGGGTTCATCAGCTTTGTGGTTTCGCGATAAACAGTTTTAAATGTTTAAGTCGTGTAAACGTTAGTTTCGATGCCGAAAGTTTGTGGGTACTTTCCAAGCGCTTAGGCTTAGTTGGACGATTGATACAAGATGTTTAGTGGATCGCATAGGCCTAAGCAGTTAAAAATTGTAAACAACAGCAAAAACGAATATCGCAGCCTAGTTGCCTTATCATTTAGAGTAATGCTTTACGATGTTTTATCAGAAGCATTAAAATCGGCTAGCATTCTTAAAGATAATCAGCGCATTAGCCTAGGAAGGGGATGAGTGGGTAATAGCAGTGATTTGCTGCATGTTGAATTTAGATTATATATTGCCTTATGATTTTTTTTATCGGAAGTATCAAAACCGGTCGAAATTCTTAAAAGATAAAATAAACAAAATATTAGAGCATTAAACCTAGAAAGTGGGCGTTGGTATGGGTGGGTTGGGGAGGGAGCAATGTTTCTGTATTGCTAATGTTTGTTATTATTGTATTATTAAATTATTTTATTATTATTATAATAGACTTAACTCTTGGCTGATTTCTCTCATGCTGGATATGAAACTATATTATAACTAGGCTAACTTCCTCAGGCTAGGCAAACCAGGCTTGTAACTCTAGGCTATATGAATCAGGTTAGGTTAAGCACCTCCAGCCTTTAGGCTTAGCTTCTCTTTCTGGTCGTTGGTTTCCATCAAGGATTTCGTCAGAAGGTGACCTGAAGCTTCACCACAAGGGCTTCAGCATCTGCGTCTCAGCTTCTTTGGTTGGTAAGTGTGAATGTAAATACGGTTAGGTCTAAACGTTCTCTTGGAAGCAAAGGAGTACTGTTTGGTGTTGCTTTTTAGTAAATGAATTAAAATGTGTGATTTATTCGCTTTGTATGTTAGTAACTGTTTTTTGATAAATGAGAAGCATAATGCTGTTAATTGAGGTTAAGGTTTGACAAACATAGGTTTAAAATCGTTATTTTTTTATTGTAATATTAGTTGCTACTTCTAGACCAAGACTGGTTAAATGATTTCCAATCGACAAACCCATTTGGATGTAAGAGCAAAAAGTTATAAATATCAGTAAGCACTCCAATCACTTTCTCCTTTGCTTGTTTGTAGTTCGGATTGGCCATTTATATATATTTTTTATACTTATGAAGACAACAGCCATTATAAGTCCTTATAACTTGAGTATTTCAACATTTCTGTAAATTCATCAAACGGTTAAAATTATGAGAGAGCAAAATTTAAAGTAAACAATCTGCTGTCATTGTAGATGTTTCCATATGATTGTGTGATATGTTAAGTAATTTTGGCGATATTTTCTTAAGTTTTACGATAACCTCAGTCAGATTTTTTATTTATAAAAAAATAAATTTCCTTCAACTGTATTGTGTCTAAGTTTCCACCCGTATGGGGGCGGGGGGAAGGTAGTGCCATCAGTGCACCTCATGCGGTGCACTGTAGGCATTACTTAATGTTCTTTGCAGCGTCCCTTCCTTAGGCCCCTAGGTGTAACCCCATTCATTCCTTTTACTGTACCTCCGTTCACATTCTCTTTCTTCCATCTTACTTTCCAACCTCTCCTAACAATTGATTCATAGTGCAACTGCTTTGAGGTTTTCCTCCTGTTACACCTTTCAAACCTTTTACTCTCAATTTTCCTTTCAGCGCTGAATGACCTCATAGGTCCCAGCGCTTGGCCAAAAATATATATTCCATTGCTAAGCTTTGTTTCTTTAGTTTTCTTAATATAAACCAGACATTTTGAATTAGTTTAATGATATTGTGTTAGTATTGTTTATGATCAATATCCTTTGCACTTCTGTTGCAGGTTAAGCGTGATTAAGGCAAGTAGAGAATTGGCTCTGGTAGGCTACACACATCAGAGCAACTTGAACTCTGCTAAAAAAAAAAAAAATCAAGTAAGTGTCATTTATGTATAGTATTGTGTTCATTTTCTCACAATCTATAATGAGGTTATTTTCAAGTGTTGTTTATTTATATATTTATTTATTTATTTTTGCATATCTATGTCCCTTCTTGGTCGCAATATTGGTAAAAAGAAATTCTTTTTTATGTCATTCAGGAAATAACAGTAAAAACCAAATTCATTGCAACTTCATTGTAATTTTTTTTTTACAATTTATTTTGACCAAGCTTTGTTTTTTTTTTAGGAAAATAGAATCCGTCTCTAGAGTTAGGAAAAATTTTTTTATTTAAATTATATATATCAGTTCTGTGTGATTTTTAAAAATTTTGAACACTTACTGATGATGTATCTTATGGAATCTCCTTAAATCTCTAAGATTATAGCATGTTTCTGTGCAATGGCCATGAAATGTTCATATTCATGTAATACTGTATACATGATTTTTTTTATTCTTTATAGCTTCTGTACTGAAAGAAAAGTACAGTATGCATCTACGGGTCATTTCAACAGCTAGTTAGGTTAAAGGTGTGTATTCTTACCAACTAGACAAAGAGACGGATCTCTCTCTCTCTCTCTCTCTCTCTCTCTCTCTCTCTCTCTCTCTCTCTCTCTCTCCTCATGTCAGACTTGCCTAGTACTGTTTTACACACACTCTCTCTCTCTCTCTCTCTCTCTCTCTCTCTCTCTCTCTCTCTCTCTCTCTCTCTCTCTCTCTCCACAGTTCTTAAGGGTCATAGGCCATTTGATTAGAGTATGGATAACTCCCGTACTCCCCAAAAAAAGAAAGCGGTAACGCAGCTTATATATATATGCTTTATGCTGTAACTTCAAAGAGGTCCCTTTGAGACATGAAAATGTTCTCGGGAACACTTTACCTGTCCAAAAGACCACTGGCCACTTTACCCTGCCACTTTAAAGGACTTTAGTCCCTTTTTCACTCTCGCATAAGGTTGAGTATTCTATATATATTTATATATACTGTATATATAAATATATATATATATATATATATATATTTGTATATATAATTTATATATATATATATATATATATATATATATATATATATATATATATATATATATATATATAATCTCGTTTCCATGTCTTTGTTGTTTGTGCTTCTTTGTAAATCCTCTTTGAAGTCAGAGCAGAAAGTAAGGTGCGTTAGCTTTCATCTTTTTTTTTTTTTTTGCTTTGTAGTAAGATTTTTAAACGTGCTTAATGAACGGTTTAACTCTGGCTATATTCGCCAGTAACTTGTGATATATATGTTATATGTATTTATATAAAGACGCACATGTGTCGTAATTATTTACACGTGTGTTTGCATGTGTTTCTTGTGTATAAGTAAGACTCAGTGATTGAAGAAGGAAGGCTAGGGGAGTTGTAAAGAAGAATTATTTTTCTATAAGTGAGAGAGAGAGAGAGAGAGAGAGAGAGAGAGAGAAATAAAGTGACATTAATTTTTGTGTATATATATATATTTATATATATATAAAGAGAGAAACTATACATGAAAGCTTTATTTTAGTATATATATATATATATATATATATATATATATATATATATATATATATATATATATATATGTAAGAGAGAGAGAGATTTATTTTTTGTATATACACATATATGTATATGTATATATACATATATATTAAAAAGAGAGAGAGTATGAAAGATTTGTTTTTTTGTGTGTATATATATATATATATACACACATACATGAGAGAGAGAGAGAGAGAGAGAGAGAGAGAGAGAGAGAGAGAGAGAGAGAGAGAGAGAGAGAATGTCAACTTTTCCAATTAAACTTTGCACTTGACATCGTAAGTGTTCCGTGACCTTTTACAATGTTGACCCGAAGACTTTCACACTTCAGAAAAAGTGTTGACTGAGAGACGGCAATTTTCCTTCAAGCGCTACTGTTTTTTTGGGTCTCGCTGTGCTTGAGAAACTCCTAGTGTCTCCCAAGTGACCTTTAATTGAATATATATCTGTGGAAACCACCTTTTTTAGTTTTCTGTAAAAGAAAACTTTTGTGCCGGCTTTGTCTGTCCGTCCACTCTTTTTCTGTCCGCCCCCAGATCTTAAAAACTACTGAGGCTAGAGGGCTGCAAATTGGTATGTTGATCATCCACATTCCAGTTATCAAACGTACCAAATTGCAGCCCTCTAGCCTCAGTAGGTTTTGTTTTATTTATGGTTAAATTTAGCTATAATCGTGCCTCTGGCAGCGATATAGGACAAGCCACCACCGGCCCGTGGTTAAAGTTCCATGGGCCGCTGCTCATACAGCATTATACCGAGACCACCGAAAGATAGATCTATTTTCGGTGGCCTTGATTAAACGGTGTTCGCGGCTGTACGAAAACTCGATTGCGCCGAAGAAACTTCAGCGCATTTTTTATTTGTTTATGTTTATTCTGAGTTGCTAGATCATGTTTAAGATTTTGTTATTAATATGTTTTTTTGGGGGGGGTTGGTGGGTGGTAGGGGATGTCCTTTAAACTCTTTTATTTATATAATCTTCTCAAAACGTAACAGCAATGATTGACACGTACTGTACACCATCAAATGCAAATTAACCCAAGAGTGACTCAGAAAAATAAAAAAACATAAATATTTCAAGCGAGAATCCTTTTTACTTGCTTTCTCGGTCGGAATATTCTTTGAACAAACACAAATCTTTCCTATCTTCGATGGTAATATGTCTTCCCACTATCTAGACGCATTATACTTGCCGAAATTCTCCCCGCCCAAGCAATATCTGCGAGGCAGGGAGCCTTCCAAACTGGAAATATAGTGCTTTCAAGCACGCTTGGATCAAGAAATCGACTCTTCATGATCATCATGTATATATATATGTGTGTGTACATATATATACATTATATATATATATATATATATATATATATACATATATAAATACATATATAGAGAGAGAGAGAGAGAGAGAGAGAGAGAGAGAGAGAGAGAGAGAGAGAGGAATCTTCAGGTTTCAATTCTCTCTCCGAAGGATGATGATTCATGAAGTGTCGATGCTTTGATCCATGCAGGCTTGAAGGCACTATATTTCCAGTTTGGAAGGCTCCCTGTCTCGCAGATATTGCTTTGGTTGGGGGGAATTTCGGTAAGTAAAACGCGTCAATATAGTTGGAGGACACATTAGTTTTGAGAGAAGAAGAGACGCGTCCTTGTTCAACGAAAATACGACTGAAAAAGACCGAAAAAAGGATTCTCTTTAGAAATATTTACCTGTTGTTTTTTTTTAGTTTTCTGCTAAAGAAAACTATTGTGCTGGCTTTTTCTGTCCGTCCGCACTTTATTCTGTCCGCACTTTTTCTGTCCGCCTCAGATCTTAAAATTTTACTGAGGTTAGGGGGCTGCATATCGTATGTTGATCATCCACCCTCCAGTCATCAAACATACCAAATTGCAGTCCTCTAGCCTCAGTAGTTTTTATTTTATTTAAGGTTGTTCGCCATAATCGTGCTTTTGGCAACGATATAGGTTTTTGAGCCGCCACCGGGCATTTGGTTAAATTTTCATGGCTACTTATTATTAATCATTCTTTAACACGTCAAATTCTGAATTAGATGTGAAAGCTAAACAGTTTGTGTTTCCCGGTTATTTTCAAATCAGTTTGGTCGAGAGTTCTTCTATTTCTCAGTCTGAAGATTCAATCACATATTTTCTCAGTCTGAAAAGTCAGTCACACATTTTCTCTGTCTGAAAAGTCAGTCACATATTTCCTCAGTCTGAAAAGTCAGTCACATATCTTCTCAGTCTGAAAAGTCAATCACATATCATCTGTCTGAAAAGCCAGTCACTTATTTTATCAGTCTGAAAAGTCAGTCACATATTTTCTGTATGAAAAGTCAGTCACATATTTTCTCAGTCTGAAAAGTCAATCACATATTTTCTCAATCAGAAAAGTCAGTCACATATTTTCTCAGTCTGAAAAGTCAATCACATATTTACTCAGTCTGAAAGGTCAGTCACATATTTATTTACTCAGTCTGAAAAGTCCTTCACATATTTTCTCAGAGAAGTCAATCACATTTTCTCAGTCTGAAAAGTCAGTCACATATTTTTCAGTCTGAAAAGTCAATCACATATTTTCTCAGTGAAAAATCAGTCACCTATTCTCTCAGCCTGAAAAGTCAGTCACAATTTCTGAGTCTGAAAAGTAAATCACATATTTTCTCAGTCTGAAAATTCAATCACATATCTTCTCAGTCTGAAAAGTCAATCATATTTTCTCAGTCTGAAAAGTCAATCACATATTTTCTCAGTCTGAAGATTCAATCACATTTTTATCAACCCTTCTGCAGTTCAGGAAAACTTTCTCATCATCATTTTTCTCTTCTTCAAGGTCATCAACGTCATCACCACGAATCCTTTTCATCATAATCCAAAGGACCACCGTCACTTCCGTCATCGATGACGTACTAATGACGACCGACCTCGCCTTTGATATGGGTCATTATCAGTCATTATCATCATTATCTTCATTTCCATTAACGAAGTTCTGGCCGGCTTTGCCAGGCTTCTAATCTGCGTCTCATATTGGTTCTATCAATCTGCATAGCAGCCATTCGTGACTGAAGGTTTGTTCGTGATGATTTGAATCTTAACGATTGCACTACGCAGGGGGGTATCGCCGTCAGTGCGCCTCACGCAGCGCACCGTTTGCTTTGCTGAACGTTCTTTGCGGCGTCCCTTCGGCCCCTAGCTGCAACCTCTTTCATTCCTTTTGCTGTACCCCCGTTCATGTTCTCTTTCTTCCATTTTACTTTATATCCTCTCCTAACAATTGCTTCATAGTGCAACTGCTTTGAGATTTTCCTCCTGTTCCACATTTCAAGCCTTTTTACCTTCAATTTTCCTTCGATCGCTGAATGACCTTATAGGTCCTAGCGCTTGGCCTTTGTCCTAAATTTGATATTCCAGTTCAAAGCGCTGCCTATTGCGTTGCCTATTGTCATATTGCACAGCTTGTGTTAATGTTTGTGTATCCCACTGGTTATTTGTATACTTACAAATTACTGAACACCTAGTGAAAGAGTTGAAGATCAAATTGGGTAATTTTCTTAGTTTTCTGTAAAAAAAACTATTGTGCCGGCTGTCCGTCCGTGCATTATTCGGTCCGCACTTTTTTCAGTTCTCGCTTTTTCTGTCCGCACTTTCCCTGTCCGCCCTCAAATCTTAAAAATTACTGAGGCTAGAGGGCTGCAAATTGGTATGTTGATCTTCCACCCTCCAATCACCAAACATACCAAATTGCAGCCCTCTAGCATCAGTAGTTTTTATGTTATTTTAGGTTAAAGTTAGCCATAATCATGCTTCTGGAAACGCTATAGAATAGGTCACCACCGAGCCGTGGTTAAAGTTTCATGGGACGCGAGACATACATCAATATACCGAGACTGCCGAAAGACAGAAATATTTTCGGTGGCCTTGATTATACGCTGTAGTGACTGTACAGAAAAGTTGATTGCGCCAACGCATCTTTTACTTGTTTTTATTATGGTTTTGCTACACGACCACACCAAAAATTTTTATTATATATAAAAGCATAAATGAATATTTCACATTCATAAAAAATATTAACATTATTCATCATGCAGTTTTGACGAAATATTAAGAAATAAAAATAAAAATAAAATTGTGTTAAAATTAACATTTTATAGAAGGGAGTTTATGTGATGGATCTCTCTCTCTCTCTCTCTCTCTCTCTCTCTCTCTCTCTCTCTCTCTCTCTCTCTCTCTCTCTCTCTCTCTCCAGAGTATAATAGACCTCTCGTGTTAAGTAGGGACACCCATAGAGGTGGAGTTAATGCGGTTAACTTTCTTTTAACATCAAGAACTTTCTTTGACCCCTTAGACACTCTCGCGTCCACTTCAGCTGTCCAAGAGAGAGCTGAGACTTATTCTTTTAGCGTTAGTTATTCCTTATTCTCAGAGAGAGAGAGAGAGAGAGAGAGAGAGAGAGAGAGAGAGAGAGAGAGAGAGAGAGAGGTGACACTCGAGACTTTCATTCTTTGAGAGTTTTGTTATTCCTTATTCTCACCAGAATACTCTTTTAGAATATACTATTACTTTAAACGGAGAGAGAGAGAGAGAGAGAGAGAGAGAGAGAGAGAGAGAGAGAGAGAGAGAGAGAGAGAGAGAGAGAGAGGACTTTCATTCTTTGAGACATTCCTTATTCAAAAGGATAATCTTTTAGAGACTTTCTATTCCTTGAGAATTTTGTTATTCCTTATACACTAGAACACTCTCTCTCAGCATATACTGTTACTCTGGAATCGAGAGAGAGAGAGAGAGAGGTGACACTTGAAACTTCTATCCCTCGAGACTTCTGCTATTCCACATTCATCAGAATAATCTCATAGAAGTATTGCTTTTACTTTAACCACCCATCTCTGTTCATCTCGGTTGAGAAGTTGGGAGGTAGATGTTGAATACCTTCAAAGGACGGTCGTCATAAGACACTCTAGGTACGTAAGCACGAAAACGTGCCTTTTCCTTGGGACAGTGTTACTTCTCCTGTGAGTAACAAGTTTGTTACGTACTGCCTGCGTGTCGTCATTGAATACGTACGTAGAAATGGACGTATGTAACAACACTGATGCTTCTCTGTGTTGTTTTGGTGTTGAGGAAGAAGAATTCTCTGTGTTGTTTTGGTGTTGAGGAAGAAGAATTCTCTGTGTTGTTTTGGTGTTGAGGAAGAAGAATTCTCTGTGTTGTTTTGGTGTTGAGGAAGAAGAATTCTCTGTGTTGTTTTGGTGTTGAGGAAGAACAATTCTGGTTATTAGGACCTCTCTGTGTTATTTTTCTCTCTCTCTGTTCTCTCTCTGTGTTGTTCTCTCTCTCTCTGTTAATGTTCTCTCTCTGTTGTTTTGGTGTTGAGGAAGAAAACTCTCTTTTGTTAATGTGTTGAGGAAGAAGAATTCTCTGTGTTGTTTTGGTGTTAATACACTGTCAGATATTTAAAACAAACATATACATGGTGTTGAAAGAAGAATTATGTATGTTTTTATATATATATATATATATGTATGTTTTATATATATATGTACAGTATAATTAATATTTATATATGTATATATATATATATATATATATATATATATATATATATCAGATATTTTACAAACTTATGTATACATATACGTAATATTTATGTGTATATAAATATATATATATATATATATATATATATATATATATATATATATATATATATATATATATATATATATAAGTATAATATATTTATATACACATACACACACACACATATATATATATTACAAATTTCGATTTGACTCACTGCACGATATATCTATCCTCGCGTCAAATGGCACCAATAACGACACCCTTTTGTCCAGAGCCGTTAACCCCCTCCCTCTCACCCCACAACCCCGTTGGAGTACAGTAGGTCCAACCTCGTAACCTTGAAAAATGAAGCCATTACTTGCAATCGACACAAAGTTCTGAGGAGACTTTCATATATTTTCTCCCGTCCATAAATTCAGAATTTGCCTGTTTTGGTCCACATTTATCATCATCTAGAGAGTTTTTTTTTTTTCACTCCCGGTAGCCCAAGGGGATTATGATAAATTGCCAAGGAAATATTTACGTATATTTTAGTAGGGATAACTCTCTGAAATGCAAAGAAACAAGTAGAAAATGCGCGGAAGAAACTTCGGCGCAATCGACTTTTCTGTACAGCCCGCTCCAGCGTATAATCAAGGCCACCGAAAATAGATCTGTCTTTCGGTGGTCTCGGTATAATGCTGTATGAGCCGCGGCCTATGAAACTTTAACTACGGCCCAGTGGTTGCCTGTTCTATATCGTTGCCAGAAGCACGATTATGGCTAACTTTAACCTTAAATAAAATAAAAATTACTGAGGCTAGAGGGCTGCAATTTGGTATGTTTGATGATTGGAGGGTGGATGATCAACATACCAATTTGCAGCCCTCTAGCCTCAGTGGTTTTTAAGATCTGAGGGCGGACAGAAAAAGTGCGGACGGACATACAAAGCCGCCACAATAGTTTTCTTGTACAGAAAACTAAAAGGGATTAAGGCATAGAGAAAGCGTTTATTTATGTATGTGAGAGGTGTAGATGTAATATATATGATCTTTTCATAGAAGAACTGGTTTTTCTTAAAAAGTAACCAAAAATATATCCACCTAAAATGCTTCAGTGGTTCCTTAGGAGGGTATTGCCGACAGTGCACCTCACGCGGTGCACTGTAGGTATTACTTAAGGTTCTTTGCAGCTTCCTTTCGGCCCCTAGCTGCAACCCCTTTGATTCCTTTTACTGTACCTCCGTTCATAGTCTCTCTCTCTCTCTCTCTCTCTCTCTCTCTCTCTCTCTCTCTCTCTCTCTCTCTCTCTCTCTCTCTCTTCCATTTTACCTTCCTCCCTCTCTTATTACTTGAGGTTCTTTGCATCGTCCCTTCGGCCCATAGCTGCAACCCCTTTCATCACTTTTACTGTACCTCCGTTCATAGTCTCTATCTTTTCCATTTTACTTTCCTTAACCCCTCGTAACAATTGTTTCAGTGTGCGGCTGTGAGGCTTTCCTCCTGTCGCACCTTGAAACCTTTTTAAATCTGAGTTTCCGTTTCAGCGCTGAATGACCTCAATATCACATGTCCCAGCGCTTGGCCTTTGCCTAAAATTTTTTTATATTCCGTAAGATGGTTTAGATAAATGTAAAATAGATGGAAGGTTTTAATACTATATCCAGACGAGTGTAACGGCCACCTGAATTTGGGTCATCCCCTGATTAAGACGAATCCAATCATGACGCGATGCTCTAATCTTCTTAGCTGGGGCGGAATCATAATACAAAATACAACTTCTTGACGATATTGTGGCTTGTGCAATTACTGATTAAGACAGGCTGAATTATCTTATCACTCCTATCTAATAATAATAATAATAATAATAATTACTGATTAAGATTGTTTATTATTTTATACTATAATAATAATAATAATAATAATAATAATAATAATAATAATAATAATAATAATAATAATAATAATTACTGATTAAGACTGTATTATCTTAGCTAATAATAATAATATTTATACTACTACTACTGCTACTACTACTACTACTACTACTACTACTACTACTACTACTACTACTAATAATAATAATAATAATAATAATAATAATAATAATAATAATAATAATAAGGAAAATTGAGAAGACTCAATATAAGATTAATTCTCACGATGTAACCATCCGTTTAACAGGATTTGCTTATGAGATGGGTCTACTCCCTAATAATAATAATAATAATAATAATAATAATAATAATAATAATAATAATAATAATAATAATAATAACTTTTATCTGTCCCCTTCCACAGTCATTTTCCAAATTTTCCAACTTTCCTTTGAACGTTCGTAAAGTGTTCTTGACAGGCAGTAAGAGTTTATTTAGGACTGTACTTTTTTTGCAGCATACTCTTGGGTGGTGGCTGGTGTATATTTTAGCTGGCCTTATGCCAGCACGGGCTCTTGCTCTTGAGCAGCCTGTGATGGCATTTGCGGCCTTGTGAAGCCTGTTGTTTATATACAGATATATGTTTATATATGTACTGTATATATATATATATATATATATATATATATATATATATATATATATATATATATATTATATATATATATATATATAGGCTGTATATATAATTATGTATTATATATATATACATATATATATATATATATATATATATATATATATATATATATATATATATATATATATATATATATATATATATATACAGAGAGAGAGAGAGAGAGATTGGAATTCCCGCTGGGCATGAGAATGGAGAATGTCAGGGTGAAATGTGTTTCCAGACAGCCGTGACCAACTGTTTGAAACAAATGTTCTGCAGTTAAAAAAAAACAAAAAACAAATGAATAAAAAATGTGACTCGAATTGCTTTAGTGAATAACAGATGAAGTCGCGAAGCTTACGTGACAACAAAAGATTATTTTAGAGATATTGTTTCAGAATATTACTGACGCTTAAGGAAGGAATTTGGGGGGTGTGGGGGAATGAGAATGGAAAGAGGAAATGATAGAGTGATGGTATGTATAAAAAGATTGATAATATGACAAGGAAGGTCGTTAGAAGTTTGTTTGCTGAGCAGATGAGAGGATAGAGAATGGAAAGAGAATTCAAGAGACAGTTGCTGACGATGAAGTGAAAGGTGATGATGTGTTAGGAGAGAGAGAGAGAGAGAGAGAGAGAGAGAGAGAGAGAGAGAGAGAGAGAGAGAGAGAGAGAGAATTTTTAATTTGCATAACTAACGTTAGAACTCCGATGACTATCATACAAAGAAAGAGAGAGAGAGAGAGAGAGAGAGAGAGAGAGAGAGAGAGAGAGAGAGAGATTTTTAATTTACATAACAAATGTGAGAACCTGATGACCATCATACAAAGAGAGTAGAGAGAGAGAGAGAGAGAGAGAGAGAGAGAGAGAGAGAGAGAGAGAGAGAGATATTAATATAAACAACTAGAAAATAGTTTGGCTTCAGCTAATATATGAAGATGTATTTTAGAATACTTTTACTATCAATTCCATTACAGTTCCTTTTAGTATCATTAAGAATACTTTCTGTACTAACAATAGTATTATTACTATTAAATTTAATTTCCCCGTAGGGGGTTAGTGCCGTCAGTGCACCTCATGCGGTGCACTGTAGGCATTACTTAAGATTCTTTGCAGCTAGCTGCAACCCCTTTCGTTCCTTTTACTGTACCTCCTTTCATATTCTCTTTCTGGTTTTCCTCCTGTTACACCTTTCAAACCTTTTACTGGCAGTTTCCGTTTCAGCGCTGAATGACCTCGTAGGTCCCAGTGCTTGGCCTTTGGCCTAAATTCTGTATTCAGTTCAGTTTAATTCTAGTACCAATTCCACTGAAACCGCGCAACGCTAAATCACACCTAAATCGAACGGGAAACGGAAAACCTATCAATCAACGGTGTCAAGAATAAAAAACAAGTAAAAAATGCGCCAAAGAAACTTCGGTGCAATCGAGTTTTCTGTACAGCCTCTAAACCGTATAATCAAGGCCATCGAAAATATTTCTATCTTTCGGTGGTCTCGGCATAATGCTGTATGAGCCGCGGCGTATGAAACTTTAACCATGGACCGTTGGTGGCCTGTCCTACATAGTTCCCAGATGCGCGATTATGGCTAACTTTAACCTCAAATAAAATAAAAACTACTGAGGTTAGAGGGCTGCAACTTGGTATGTTTGATGATAGGAGGGTGGATGATCAACATTCCAATTTGCAGCCCTCTATCCATAGCTTTTAAGATCCTGGGGCGGACAAAAAAGTGCCGACAGAAAAAAAGTGCAGACAGAAAAAGTGCGAACAGAAAAAGTGCGGACAGAAATAAGGTGCTGACAGAAAAAAAGTAAAACAAGTGCGAACAGAAAGAAGTGGAGACAAAAAAGTGCCGACAGAAAAAAGTGCCGACGGACAGATAAAGCCGGCACAACAGTTTTCTTTTACAGAAAACTAAAACTTCAGCAAGGAGAAAAAAAAAAACCATTACAAGAACGTCAGAAACAAAAGGAACCGAACGAAGACGCGACATTCGTTGCTTGGAATGGAAAGTTATCAAGTTGTAAAGTTGTTAAAGTTGTGAAAGTGAATGAAATTGGAGGTGCGGATATTTTTAAAACAGTGGGGGAGGGCGTTGGGGCAGGGTGCGGTTTCGGGGTTAGCATCGAATATCTTGTGGTTGGTGTAACACAACTTTGGCGTTTTCCATTGTGGAGGAGTTGGTGTATTTATGCTTATGTTGGTGTTTATATTGTACGTGAGCATACACATAAGCGTATTATTATAGTATATATATATATATATATATATATATATATATATATATATATATATATATATATATATATATATATATATATATGTGTGTGTGTGTGAATTTACAGATTTTTACAATGCCCAGCTATAAAATAATTGCTATCTATTTTTCGGCCAATCCACTGCTATTAGTCTCAGTTATGCCTCAGAAAATCATTTTGCATTTGAGAGTATAAGTTTTTATACAAACACATTCTTAGACACAAACACACACGCACTCACATATAGATATGTGTTTGTATTTGTATATACTGTATATATCTGTAGAGGCATAACTCAGATTGATATACACACACACACACACACACACACACACACACACACATATATATATATATATATATATATATATATATATATATATATATATATATATATCAATTATTTCACTGCTGTTAATTGATTGTAAAAATCTGCAAATTCACAGACAAAAGAAAATACATCACCTTCTCTATAAACATATAACTAAAAGTACAAAATAAAAATAATAACATTCTGAGAAAGGTAATGAATTAGACATTAATTTACTTGGAGTTATATTATGCTCTTGTGGAGATAAGTGTATGTGTGTGTATATGTATGTATATGTATTATGTACGTGCATGTGCCTAGCTGTGACACAGGTGGCGCTTGGGAGCCTTCATTTCCTTCTTAATTATAAACCGTGTTTTGTATTTTGTAACTCTGTAAGGACATTCATCTTCCAACACTCCATTACCAATATTTCAGTCATTTTCCTTTTTAGAAAATCCAGGCTTGCATAAAATCGTGCTGGATTTGAACATTTCCTGCCTTTTTCGAAACTGTCATATTCGAATTTCGTTTTATCGTCCCTTTTCTCTCTCTCTCTCTCTCTCTTTTTTTATTATATCCATTTCACTTCACTAATTTTATCTTTCTATGCCATTCCCTCTTTTTCACGAAAATTTTATTTTCAGGATTTTTAGTAAAAGCGGTGGTATCGTTCTTACTTTGATTTCTAAAATTCAAACTTAAATTGTTGGATTACGCGTTCTGTTTATTTTAGTTTTCTGTAAAACAAAACTATTATGCCGGCTTTGTCTGTCCGTCCTCACTTTTTCTGTCCGCCCTCAGATCTTAAAAGCTACTGAGGCTAGAGGGCTGCAAATTAGTATGTTGATCCTCCACCACCCAGTCATCAAACGTACCAAATTGCAGCCTTCTAGCCTCTGTAGTTTTGATTTAATTTAAGGTTAAAGTTAGCCATGATCGTGCTTCTGGCAACGATATATGACGGGCCACCACCCGCCGGTGGTTAAAGTTTCATGCGCTGCGGCTCATACAACATTACACCGAGACCACCGAAAGATAGATCTATTTTCGGTGGCCTTGATTATACGCTGCACAGAAAACTCGATTGCGCCGAAGAAAGTTTGGCGCATTTTTTACTTGTTTATGAAAGCCAGCGCGGAGTGGGAGAGTCATACACTGTACCTTTGTATTTTAATGGTTCTTTGGCAATTTGTTTGTTTTTTTGTTTTTGAAAAAAAAAAGCTTAGGTCTACACACTTCGTATTTGCTAGGACAAGGGCTAATTGGAGGAAAGTTAATTTTATCAGTATATTTTCTCGCCATTTCGGTATAAAAGTAATCAGTATAAGGTTCAAGAAAGAGGCTCTTTGCTATAGTGTATATATATATATATATATATATATATATATATATATATATATATATATATATATATATATATATATATATATATATATATATATACCCAAAGCCAATTCAAAGTCCTTCAAAGAAGGCATCGTGCTTACCCCATACAAAAAATGGGAAAAAGCACGTTAAAAGAAGAAGAAGAATATTCTGTATATACCTATATATAAAATCATATGAATATGTTTAATATATGTGTATACATACATTATATACATATAAAGTTATGCATACAAATATATATATATATATATATATATATATATATATATATATATATATATATATATATATATATATATATGTTATCCATAATGACGCTAAACGCTCTTTGAGTGACAACCACACTTACCAAAATGAAGAAAACTAGATTTTATCCTTTGCTACCTCCATACATCATCCAAGGCGTAATCACAAAAAAAAAAAAACTAAAAACGAATAAATAAAAAGCCTCTTCGACCTCGCCCTTAATCGCGTTAGATCTTCCTCAGGATAATGAGGGGAAACGGGAATTGAATTTCCGTGACGTGACGGACATGAGACTGATTAGGACCAAGCAGTCATGATAGCGGAGATAAGTGGATTAGTAATGATGATTAGAGAGTCTGAGGCTCCTGTGTAGGGAAGCAAAGACGTTATTGGTAGTAAGGCAATTCTCTGAGAAGTCGCGACGTTATTTTTAAAGAGATGATTTTTGAGTAGTTGACGACGCGCTGAATTGGTGTTTTTAAACTTGATTTTTTGTAACATCTAAAACTTGTTACAATCTTGGTTGATGCAACCTCTAAAACATGCTGTCAGTACGCCATTTTCCAGTGTGTGTGTGTGTGTGTGTGTGTGTGTGTGTGTGTGTGTGTGTGTGTGTGTGTGTAGAGACAGTAATGATATTGAAAATTATTCAGAAATGTTCATTGTAGGAATTCCAATCTGTTACCTAGACAGGACCAGCGTTCCAAGACAAGATGTATTGAATTTAGGAGCTAATTCTTCAGTGAATCTAACTTTCCCTTAAAGTGCTACCTTAAAACCTGTCTACGAAGCTTCTGTACTTAATCTCTGTCGCACTACCTGTCTTCATGACCTTTATCAGCTCAGTGGTCTGGTTAAACTAAGGTATACTTAACTTATCTTTACCTGTCTTGTGGTCAGTCAACATCAGTTGCCGTCTCACCACACAGCACAGCAGCCCTTTTCCTCTTGTCTCGTAATCTGAACTTTGGGATGTTATGCTTCTGAGATCAACAAAGTTCAGGTGCAGTGGTAATTCTTTTTAGATGCTCTTATATATAAGTACGATAATGCATCTACTTTCAAGTCTAATTGCCCATTTTCCTAACATGCAAGTATAAGGGTGACAAAAATAACAACCTCGAAAGCACCGACTATCAAAAAGCGACTTCCTTTACGGCAATTGGCACCTCTCGTTCCTTCCGTTTATAAATAGGATTTTAATTTATAAACCTGGGTTCATTTCCTTTGCTCCCGCCCTTCCGAACTTGTGATGCTCTTTATGGGAGCCTTTCCTCTTTGCGAAGAAGAAGAAGAAGAAGGAAGCATAGGCGGAGGAGGAATAGGAGCCTTTCCTCCTTGCAAAGAAGAGGAGGAGGAGGAGCCTTTCCTCCTTGCAAAGAAGAAGAAGAAGAAGAAGAAGAAGAAGAAGAAGAAGAAGAGGAGGAGGAGGAGGAGGAGGAGGAGGAGGAGGAGGAGGAGGAGGAAGAAGAAGAGGCTGAGGAAGAAGAGGAGGAGGAGAAGGAGCCTTTCCTTCTTGCAAAGAAGAAGAAGAAGAAGAAGAAGAAGGAGGATGAGGAGGAGGAGGAGGAGGAGGAGGAGAGGAGGAGGAAGGAGGAGGAGGAGGAGGAGGAGGAGGGGAGGAGGAGAAGTGAAAAAGGGAAGAGGGAACTCAGTTGGGATGATTGATGACGCTTATAAGTGAGTCAATCTGCGTTTGCCTGCAGGAGCTTTTTATATACAAACGGAGGGGGGGGGTGTTTAGAATTGCGGCTTGGGAAGGGGTGTGGTGGGGGTGAGGGGAGGGGGAGATTTTCAGCCATGCTTGCCATTATCTCCTTGCTGAGATTTTTTTTTTTTTAGACATTCTGAGGTCGAGGTCACGGTGATGTGGATTTTTTTTTGGGGTTGGTTGGTTGGGGGGTTGGGAAATATGGGCTTTGGATTCAGATAGATACTTTCTTTAATAGACGTGATGTTGATAAGGAGAAGAGAATATTATTTTCTGCACAAGTTATATTTTGATTGTTATGATATTTTTATTTTCAGCATATGTGATTAGATATATATATATATATATATATATATATATATATATATATATATATATATATATATATATATATGTATGTATATATATATATATATATATATATATATATATATATATATATATATATATATATATATATATATATATATATATATATATATATAATATGTGTATATATATACATATATATATGTATATAATATGTATGTATACACATATTTATATATATACACACAAATATGGATAGAGAGAGAGAGAGAGAGAGAGAGAGAGAGAGAGAGAGAGAGAGAGAGAGAGAGAGAGAGAGAATGTATGTATAATAAAAAAATGTATGTATATATATTTTTGGTAGGCCTATTGATCATAGTAAACAAAAGATAGATATGCGCTTTCTTCACAATTTCCATTCCACATATATCATGATTTAGTAGACCGGAATGTCCTTGTCCGTCCATTTATGTAGGATGTAGCTTGAGTAATCCTCCTAGTTACTTCTTGCATTACAAACAGGGAAACCATTCCAGCGTCACTGGTTAATATTTCCGGGTATGAGCTGAAATTAATTCTGTTGATGGCATTAAGGCCTCAACTGCAGGCAATACTTGAGGTACGTTGCATTGTCTCCTCGGCCCCTAGCTTCTACCCCTTTCGTTCCTTTTTGCTGTACCTCCGTTCATATTCTCTTTCTTCCATCTTCCTTTCCGCAACACTCTCCTTACGGTTGTTTCATGGTGAAGCTGCGAGATCTCCCTCCTGTTACACCTTTCAAACCTTTTTTAAATTCAATTTTCATTTCAGCGCTGAATGACCTTAATTTAAGGCCCAGCGCTTGGCCTTTGGGCTAAATTTTCACATTCCAGTTATAATTATATTCCAGCATATTCTTCATATCCTGAGGGTATAGCGTTTTTTTTTGCTTATTTATTGTTTTAATCAGTTATGCAGATTATAGACAACACAATTGTGCGGATGAAATGAAATCGAATTTTGTAAACTATTATCATCAATTCCCATTTGACTTACTGTTAATTCCAGCTCAATATTTCATGTATGTTATATAATTCAATACAATCTTCAGTACAATGTTACTGACAAAATTCAGATCTGTGATCTGTAGGAATCGATTGCCTAAGAATATTAAGTTCCTGCTATTTCAAAACAAGTAAAAAATGAAACTTCGGCGCAATCGAGAAAACTCGATTACGCCGAAGTTTCATGTATGGGCCGTGGCCCATGAAGCTTTCAGCCACGGCCCGGTGGTGGCCTGACCTATAGCGTTGCCAGACGCACGATTATGGCTAATTTTAACCTTAAATAAAATGACAACTACTGAGGCTAGAGAGCTGCAATTTGTTATTTTTGATGATTGGAGGGTGGATGATCAACATACCAATTTGCAGCCCTCTAGCCTCAGTAGTTTTTAAGATCTGAGGGCGGACAGAAAAATTGCGGACGGACAGACAAAGCTGGCACAGTAGTTTTACTGAAAACTAAATGGGGAAGAAATAGATATGGAAAGAATAAGTAAGAATTTGCTATTTAAAAAGTAAAATGGAAAAATATGGAAAAATGGAAGAAATGGAAAAAATGGGAGGGGGGGGGGGGCGAAGCCACCCCTCATTATTCTTACATGAAGTAACGCCGCTCAAAGGCTTCTTTAGGTACTTTGAAGTTTTCGGGAAAAAAAAACATCGTGAACTGTAACGACAGTTTTATAGAGCCACCAGAAAAGTGCTGTTTAAAGAAGACAAATTTACATACCGCCCCCCTCTCTCTCTCTCTCTCTCTCTCTCTCTCTCTCTCTCTCTCTCTCTCTCTCTCTCTCTCTCTCCCAGTTCTGTAGTGTCACGAGAAAAGTGTCGTTTAAAGAGGACAAATGTATACTAGCTCTCTCTCTCTCTCTCTCTCTCTCTCTCTCTCTCTCTCTCTCTCTCTCTCTCTCTCTCTCCAGTTTTGTAGTGCCACCCAAAAAGTGCCGTTTAAAGAGGACAAATGTGTACTGGATCTCTCTCTCTCTCTCTCTCGACATTTTTAGAGTGCCGCCAGACAAGTGTAGTTTAAAGAAGACAAGTTTATATACTCTCTCTCTCTCTCTCTGACAAATTTATAGTGCCACCAGAAAAGTGTAGTTTAAGGAAGACAAATTTACATACTCTCTCTCTCTCTCTCTCTCTCTCTCTCTCTCTCTCTCTCTCTCTCTCTCTCTCTCTCTCTCTCTCTCTCTCTGGATTTCAAAAGACAATTACGGCGAAGCTTTGGAATTTTGAAAGATGGTAAAATATGGTCTTAGGGGAACACGTACATTAGTCTGGCGTCTTTCTGAAGAATTACTGGATCCTTACTTTAATATTCTTGATACTTTAACGCTGTAGTAGGAATTGCCATTTATAATCTCATTCCTGAAGACTTTAATTTATAAATTTACGAAATTATAATTTTAAAAAAACCTGATGAATGTTTTTCTGAACATAAATTATTTCACAGATTTGTAAAAAAAAAAATCTGGTGAATGTTTTCCTGAACACAAATTATTTCACAAATATGTGAAAAAATCAGTTGTGTTTTCCTGAACACAAAATATTTCACAGATTTATAAAAAAAAATCTGGTGAATGTTTTCCTGAACACAAATTATTTCACACATAAAAAAATCTGGTGAATGTTTTCCTGGACACAAATGATATGACACATTTATAAAAAAATCTTGGGAATGTTTTCCTGAACACGAACGTCAATCGAATCTGTCGTATTCTGTGTTTTGTAATAAACCAATAATTTATCAGATGTGGATAGATCAGCCAATATATTTGACAGTGTTCCCATAATTGTTATTTTGTTTGTATTGGTTCCGATTCCTTCCAATTCCTCACTCATTTTGCATTTGCAGTATTCAAAGACCAGAGATTCGGCAACAACTGTCCTTATTAAATATTCACCAACAACTGTCTATTTAAATATTCGCAGCATCTGTCCTTGTTAAATATTCACAACAACTGTCTTTATATTGTATTTAAATCCACTCTTCTTTCTTTTGAATTCATCACTTATTGAACATTTGCAATGTTCGAAGCAGGAAAATTTGTGAACAGTTGTCCTAATTTTGTATTTAAATCAGTTCCTCTGATGTTGCATTTCTTAAACATTTTGCAAAGAACCCGTTGATATGGTAAATTGTAAATTTGTGCTGGTATAGACCTTGTTTCTTCATTTTCACGATCCTCTGATACTGCCAAAATAAATACAGTGTCTGTGCATTTCGCTTCTGATACTGTAATTAGGAGTACCAATAAAACGTAAAAAAAGTTTCTACGGCGCAGTCGAGTGTTCTGTACAGCGTATAATCGAGGCCACCGAAAATAGATCTATCTTTTGGCGATCTCAATGTAATGCTTTATGAGCCGCCGATCATGAAACTTTAACCACGGTCCGGTGGTGGCCTATATCGTTGCCAGACGCACGATTATGGCTAACTTTAACCTTAAATAAAGTAAAAACTACGAAGGCTACAGGGCTGCAATTTGGTATGACCGATGATTGGAGGGTGGATGATCAGCATACCAATTTGCAGCCCTCGAGCCTCAGTAGTTTTCAAGATCTGAGGGCGGACAGAATAAAGTGCGGACGGACAGACAAAGCCATCTCAATAGCTTTCTTTTACAGAAAACTAATACAGCTACAATCTTCAACAATAAATGTCATATTGTATATATAATTATACCAGTTTAAATTGATTTAACAATATATATTATCAATAACTTTAGAACCAGGAATTCCCATTGCTGATATTGGCAAACACCCGCTAATATTATTACTTATTAAACTTGCAGAGAAACTTCGTACATAACAGGATACGCCGTCATCTAAACTTGAACAGATCAAATGGGTTTGTTTAATTTACGGACGGGGAACTTCTGTACTGAAACCTTACACACACACAATACTGAACATATTCACGTGGCACAGGCATACATAAACATACAGCCGAGCTCACATACAATATACATATGTATATATGTATATATATATGTGTGTGTGTATGTATGTGTGTATGTAAGCGTGTGTATGTGTGTGTGTGTCTGTGGAACTTCAAATGCCGTCGGCATATATCAAATTAAATTTCAATTACATTTGTACTCCTACCTTTCATTTTGTGAGTTATATTAATTTTCTTTTATAATTTTCGGAGAACCGTACCTTCGGCTTTTAGCCGCACCCTCCATTCCCGCTCCCTTTCTTCAGCTTTGCTGTCCAGCCTCTCTAACATACTTCTTAGCGATTGTGAGGTTCTCTCCCAGCTCCACCATTAGACCCTCGTATTTCATCTTCGTCAATAACCTCTTTGCATTTTAACTTTCTCGAGCGCCGAATGGTGCGATTGTGAGGTTCTCTCCCAGCTCCACCTTTAGACCCTTGTATTTCATCTTCGTCAGTATGTTGACCTCTTTGCATTTTAACTTTCTCGAGCGCCGAATGGCCGTAAAGTGCCCCGGGGCTTGACTTGACAGCCTAAATTCCATAATACCAAATCAATGAATGCAATCATTCAGCGTCATCTGCACTTGCTGTAGGCCTAACACCCTAATGTGGAATGGCGTGGGTCTTATGGCCAGTGTCATAGCAACCAATAACTTCTCATTTGTCTTTTTCACGAGGCCTAATAGATATTACTTTCTCATTTGTCTTTTTCGCAAGGCCTAATAGATATTAATCTCTGATATTTCTTTCCCACAAGGCCGTCACTGCATGGGCGATACGCCATAATGTTTGGCCTGCATGACGATGAACTGTCCATAAAATTGTTGCCAGGGGATTGTACTGAATTTTAGGAATGGAATATAAATTTTTGGCCACAGGCCAAGGGCTGGGGACTATGATGAGGTTATTCTGTGAGGTCATTCAGCGCTGAAAGTGAGATTGAGAGTGTAAAGGTCTGACAGGTGTAACAGGAGGAAAACCTCAAAGCAGTAGCACTGCGAAACAGCTTTTAGCAGAGGTTGGAAAGTAAGCTGGAAGAAAGAGAATATGAACGGAGGAACAGTAAAAGTTGTATTGAATTTTAGGAATGGAATATAGAATTTAGGCTAAAAGACCAAGCCCTGGTACCTTTTATGTCAATCAGCCCAAAATTTTTCAGGAGAGAGTGGAAAGTAAGACGGAAGAAAGAGAATATGAACGGAGGTACAATAAAACTCGTATTGAATTTAGGAACGGAATATAAAATTTTGGCCAAAGACCAAGCGCTGGGACCTTTTAGGTCAATCAGCGCAAAAATTTTCAGGAGAGGGTGGAAAGTAAGATGGAAGAAAGAGAATAACGAACGGAGGTAGAGTAAAAGTTTGTTTGAATATAGGAACGGAATATAAAATTTAAGCCAAAGGCCAACCGCTGGGACCTTTCAGGTCAGTCAGCGCTGAGAGGGAAATCGAGAATAAAAATATTTGAAAGGTGCCACAGGAGGAGAACCTCGCAGTTGCACTCTGAAATAATTGTGAGGAGGGAGTTGAGGAAAGTAAGGTAAGCACTAAGGAGTAACTACAATCCCTCAGAAAAAGAAAAAAACAATTACTCCATGTTACATCATAAATTCAAGTATATTAGACAAGATTCACGTTTGAGTAACATTAAAGACTGGGGCATAAATACTAATGCATTCCTTAATAAAGTTATCTTGTTAGAACGCCGAGGTACAAACGATCTAAATAGAGAATATATAAAGACTATATAAAGAATGTATTGTATAAAAGTTTAACTCAGCATTTTTCTATATCCATTAACTTTATTAAAAAAAATAAAACCTTTCGTAAAGCTGAAATGAGAAACAGAAAAAAATATAAAGTAGAAAAATGTCCTCTTTGACGCGGTAAAGGAATCTCTTCTCTCGTTTGAAGTTCGTCTCCAGAATCCGAACTTTAAATTCAAGAACCGTTATTAAAAAAAAAAACATAAATAAATGAATAAAAATATGAGGCGATCTTTCAGTTTATCTTTCGGCCTTATTTGATTCTTATTGAGTGGAAATGGCTATAAATTTTAATGGGCTGGAGGGCAGAATGTCTCATCATATTTCATAGGAACTCTCTCTCTCTCTCTCTCTCTCTCTCTCTCTCTCTCTCTCTCTCTCTCTCTCTCTCTCTCTCTCTCTCTCTCTCTCTCTCTCTATATATATATATATATATATATATATATATATTTATACATATACATTTGTATTATATATAGATGTATATACATACATACACTATCTACTGTATATATATACATATACATGGATGTATATATACATTATTTTATATATACATCTATATGTATACATGTATACATATATATAAATATACACATTTAGTATACTGTATATACATACATACATACATACACACATATACATACACACCCAAACAAAATGTTGTACAGTGACAACACACAAAACTCATATATATCCTATTCCTTGCATGCACGTAGCCGTAGGGGAACAACTGTCAAACATTTATAAATCAAGACAGAACCCTTTCGGCAAAGGCAAGAAATATGTTTCCATCTATACACCTCGAGTACTTAACTCGCCCATCGATCTCTATAAGGAGAGCAGGCTGCTGTCACCTTCGGCCATCTCTCTCAATGCTGGTAATTTACCCTTGATATTACTGCAGATGAAAGGAAACGCAGTTTCAGGACGGTTTAACACTCTCTGTTTTCTTGTTTAGTTTTTAGTTTTCGGTAAGAGAAAACTGTTGAGATGGCTTTGTCTGTCCGTCCGCACTTCATTCTGTCCGCACCTTTTCTGTCGGCCCTCAGACCTTAAAAACTACTGAGGCTAGAGGGCTGCAAGTTGGTATGTTGATCATTCACCCTCCAATCATCAAACACACCAAATTGCAGCCCTGTAGCCTCATTAGTTTTCATTTTATTTAAGGTTAAAGTTAGCCATAATCGTGCTTCTGGCAGCGAAATAAGATAGGCCATCACAGGGCCGTGTTTAAAGTTTCATGGGCCGCGGCTCATATAGCATTATACCGAGACCACCGAAAGATAGATCTGTTTTCGGTGGCCTTGATTATACGATGTACAGAAAACTCGATTGCGTTGAAGAAACTCCGGCGCATATTTTACTTTTATTATTTAACCAAATTTATCCAAATCTGCATGACTAATTTTTCAATTGATAATTGACAGTTGCATTATCTCGAATTATATCTCTTTCTTCAATCAGACATCTCTAATTATTAATATTTAGTACGACTGTGGGGTTTTCGACGACTTCCGAGAGAGAGAGAGAGAGAGAGAGAGAGAGAGAGAGAGAGAGAGAGAGAGAGAGAGAGAGACAAATTCCATGTGACAACAGAAAACTGATGCTTTCTTCAAATGAACAAAAGAGACAAAAGAGAGAGAGAGAGAGAGAGAGAGAGAGAGAGAGAGAGAGAGACAAATTCCATGCGACAAAAGAAAACTGATGCTTTCTTCAAATGAATACCGAGACAAAGAGAGAGAGAGAGAGAGAGAGAGAGAGAGAGAGAGAGAGAACTCCATGTGACAACAGGAAACTGTGACGCTCTCTTCAAATGGATACCGAAACGAGAGAGAGAGAGAGAGAGAGAGAGAGAGAGAGAGAGAGAGAGAGAGAGAGAGAGAGAGAGAGCCATTTTGAAGCCGAGTAAGGAGCGTTTCCGTTTCCACGGACTTGTAAACAAACATTATCTTATCAAGTGTGCGTGCGTGTGTGTGTGTGTGTATGTGGGTTTGTGTTTGTCAGTGAGTGCGCGCGAACGCGCTTGTCTTTATGAGAGCGCCCAGCCACAACTTTGTTTATTCAAGAACAAGTATAGTATGGGAGGAAGATACGTTTGCTGATGTATCTCATTCAAGTAAATAATCAGAAGGGAGTTGTGTACCTGTGTGTTTGTTTATCTTTGGCACAGTATACGTCGCTTTGTTTGTTCAGTCAGTCAATCAATCAATCAATCATTTCCTGTGGCACCCACGGTGATGCACGGTCTCGATGAACTCACGCCACCGCATTCTGTCCTGGGCCAACTCCTCAAGATCGCGCCAACACTCATCTCCTGCTTCCCGCCTCATTGTCCTTAACCATGTCTCCCTTGGCCTACCTCTACCTCTTCTACCAGGGCAACCCACCCTGGTGTATCTCGTACTATTCCCTGTTATCTATACACACGTCCTAGCCACTTCCGGCGTGAGAACCTAACGTACTCATCGACCGGCTGCACAATCGTTGCTCCTCTAATTCTGTTATATGATGTCCTAACCCTCCAGTTAATTCCTAATATTCTTCTGAGCGCCTCGTTTTCAAATGCTAAGAATTTATTATTATTATTATTATAAAATTATACGAAAGGTAGATCTATTTTCGGTGGCCTTGATTATGCGCTGTAGCGGCTGTACAGAAAACTCGATTGCGCCGAAGAAACTTCGGCGCATTTTTTACTTGCTTAATTATGCTTATAGATACGAGTATTGCCTGTTAGTTTTTAAAGCTAATTAGAATACATTTGATGAAGTTTCAGTGGGTTGTGTTAAAAATATTTACAGCATTACCGTTTTTCCTATTGAGAAATTTTCGTGAATTATTTATATATATTTTTATTGTTATTAAACAAAAATTGTTTATTATTGTTATTATTATTATTATTATTATTATTATTATTATTATTATTATTATTATTATTATTATTATTATTATGGAAATGAAGTTAGACTAAATCGCTTTAAAAAAATATTAGATAAACTTAACATTTTCACAAATAGAATTTTTCCTTTCTTGATTAGACGGCAGGTACAAAACCGACCACCACTGGAGGTTAAGTCAATAATCTTTGAAAATATATAAAAGAAATATTATAAAAACGATCTTCACTGAGCAAGGACAGATGGTAATGATCCGTGTCTTGTTGCGTCAGCGAGGCATTGCATTAACAAAACCACATTACAGTGTGATCATGTGTGCAATGCAGCGCGGAGGTAATGAAAACCCGAGAGAGAGAGAGAGAGAGAGAGAGAGAGAGAGAGAGAGAGAGAGAGAGATATTTTTACCACTATTCATTTATCAACAGTTACGGATCTCGTTTAAACCCTAAGGGGATGCTTTTC
>NC_089765.1:17776320-17778820 GCF_040412425.1 Macrobrachium rosenbergii | reverse complement strand
GGAGGAGTGTGGTTCAAGAATTCCTTTTAAATTTAGTGAGAATATTTTTGAAAATAAAAAGAAAACAAAAGCTGTGACGAGCCTTGTAGGTATGTACATGAATCCACCAATATTTTGGAAGTTACCTGCACAGGTGATTAATCCATGACTCAGCAGATTTTGAAGTATGAATGGGGCAGCGACCTTTGTTTTGTTTTGATTGAGCCAGTGTCTGTTTAGGAAAAAAGGCTTGATGTCAGGAAATGTATCTGTGTTTTTGATTGAGTGGGTGTTGGTAAATTACCCTAAAACAATTCTCCTAGTATGTTAATAATTTATTTACCTTTTTTTTCGGTTTATTTGTTAATTTCTTGATTATGTTTTCTTTTCTGATAACTGATCTGTTCTTTGTGTATTTCCCATTACCTTTTCTTTTCTTTTTTTCTTTCAAATGAGCACCGCATTCTGTGGGCTTGTTCAGTATGAATAGGGATCATCTCTGAATAATAATAATAATAATAATAATAATAATAATAATAATAATAATAATAATAATAATAATAATAATAATAATAATAACTCACAATTATTATTATTTTATATGATGATGATGATGATGATGATGATGATGATGATGATGATGATTATGATGATTATTATTATTATTATTATTATTGTTATTATTATGGTAATGTATCAGTGTTTGGCTGTTCATGTTGTATGCTTTTCGCAATCCATCATTTTGGCGACCAGCCTCACCGTCAATAACTAATATCTGCCAATACAGATCGAAAGTCATAAAAATGATTGAACACACGGCAACAATAATTACAGGAAAGAACGTCATGCGGCATAAACAAATTCGATAGGGAATTACAGGTTCTGCAACAAGAGTAACCACTAACTGTTTCTTGATACTGTGTCAAAGGATTGTTCGTAAGTCCTGTAATTGGATATATTGTTGAAAGGTCATGTCTGCAGGAAGTGCACAAAGATTGTATGTGAATTTTTATGATGAAATTATGGAAACTACAACATTCAAAGAATGTAGTTTTAGATAGAAAGGGGTACATAGCGTACTCATTATCGGTGCAGTGTCGTCAGTGCACCTCACGTGGTACACTGTAGGCATTACAAAATGATGTCTGCGGCGTCCCTTCGGCCCTTAGCTGCCACCCACATTTTAGCCTTTTACTTCACCTCTGTTCCCGCTTCCTTTCTTCAGTCATGCTGTCCAACCACTCTGACTATTACTTCTTAGATCCTTGAACTACAGTATGAATTATGAATTTGGTGTTATCGATAAAATCAAGCTGTTAATCTTGACCGTTTCAAAATAACTAAATCCAACGGTTTAAGAATAATATTTAAAGAATACTGACAGGAATCTCGTCTTGAAACCTCGCCATGTCAGTGAATTACATAATGAATTATGAATTCTGTCTTATTTGTACCATCAAACAATCTATCCCGAGAGTTGGAAAATAGCTAAATCCTCTGGTTTAAGAATATTTAAAGAATACCGATAGGAATCTGGTCCTGAAGCCTCGCCATGTAAATGAATTACAGAAGGAATTATGAATTCTGTCTTATTTGTACCATCAAACAATCTATCCTGGTAGTTGGGAAATAGCTAAATCCAGTGGTTTAAGAATATTTAAAGAGTACCGACAGGAATCTCGCCTTGAAACCTCGCCATGTAAATGAATTACGTAATGAATTATGAATTCTGTCTTAATTGTACCATCAAACAATCTATCCCGAGAGTTGGAAAATAACTAAATCCAGTGGTTCAAGGATAATATTTAAAGAATACCGACAGGAATCTCGTACTGAAACCTCGCCATGTAACTGAATTAAATAATCAGTTATGAATTCTGTCTTACTTGTAACATCAAACAATCTGTCCTGGCAGTTGGAAAATATCTAAATCCACTGGTTTAAGAATAACATTTAAAGAATACTGACAGGAATCTCGTCCTGAAACCTCGCCATGTAAATGAATTACAGAATGAATTATGAATTCTGTCTTAATTGCAACATCAAACAATCTATCCCGGGAGTTGGGAAATAGTTAATCCAGTGGTTTAAGAATAACATTTAAAGAATACTGACAGGAATCTCGTCCTGAAACCTCGCCATGTAAATGAATTACAGAATGAATTATAAATTCTGTCTTGTAACATCAAACAGTCTATGATATTTTCCAACTGTCTATCCCGGGAGTTGGAAAATATCTGAATCCAGTGGTTTAAGAATATTTAAAGAAAATACTGACAGGAATCTCGTCCTGAAACCTCGCCATGCACTGTCCTTCCCACCTGTGTGACTGTGCACCCTCTCACCTGATGGACAGGTTAATTAAAGATCCTGAAATCCGGATGCATTGCGTTAGAAGTTACCGCTGCCTCTTCTGACGCGCCATTCAAAGATAATGTCCATCCTTGCAACAAAGGAAATTCTTTGCATGCCATTAACCTTTTACGCCAGAACAGGAAGGGTGGTTTTGTCGAAATGAATG
>NC_089765.1:17768820-17773820 GCF_040412425.1 Macrobrachium rosenbergii | reverse complement strand
TCAGTGGAGTAGAAAAAAGTATTTACTCTAAAACTTGGAGTCATTATTTATCAATAAACTTTTAATGTGTGGTGATGTTTTAAATTTTTTTTTTGGAAAGTAATTCAGTGTGATTCATTCGTATTTCGTATGCTTTCATCGTTGTCTGTAAATGCTTTTGAAAAAATGATTTACATTAACGTATTGAGGTTTTCTCATGAGTTCTTCAAGAACTGTAATAGTATGAATTCTTCAAAACTGTAATAGTATGAAACGTATATATATATATATATATATATATATATATATATATATATATATATATATATTATATAATCATGAAGCTATATAAATATATATTATATATAATATCAAATTCACGCTACCAAAGGGAATATCCAGGAATGGGGATGGGGAATTATCACCGAAGGGGAATTTATAAGTGATAAATGGATTGGTCGTTTCCCGAGGTAGCGTGAATTTGATATTAAGCGACATTTGTAGCTTCATGATTGTATATAAATCACGGCGTGATAAGAAATTTCATATATATATGTATGTATGTATGTATGTGTGTGTGAGTGTGTGTATGTGTTAAAAAGATTCTTCCTCAAACGTCATCGCTCCTGAGACCGTTTTCTCCAAAGGCGACTGGAAAAGTTCTTTAATTTTTTCGTACCCTGTCGTTCAGCTCATATTCGTGACGTAATCACTTGTCGCCGTGCCGTGGGAGACACTCGATTATTCATGTTTTGCAACATCTGCAAAGACTGAAAATAGAACTCGGGTATAAAGCTGTTTCAGTTTTCTGTAAAAGAAAGCTATTGAGATGGCTAGTTGTCTGTCCGTCCGCACTTTTTCTGTCCACCCTCAGATCTTGAAAACTACTGAGGCTCGAGGTCTGCAAATTGGTATGTTGATCATCCACCCTCCAATCATCAAACATACCAAATTGCAGCCCTCTAGCCTCTGTGGTTTTTATTTAATTTAAGGTTAAATTTAGCATTAATCGTAATTCTGGAAACGATGCAGGCCAGGCCACAACCGGGCCGTGGTTAAAGTTTCATGGGCCGCGGCTCATACAGCATTCTACCGAGACCATCGAAAGGTAGATCTATTTTCGGTGGCCTTGATTATACGCTGTACAGAAAACTCGATTGCGCCGAAGAAAATTCGGCGCATTGTTTTACTTGTTTTTGACACTTTTCTGGCTTCATTTCAGGTATTTTGATAACTGAAAGATCGTATGAAAGCCGAGGGGGTTTTTTCAAGTTGTAATTTCTGTTAGAATTCAGAAATGAAGAGAAAAGTTTAATGATGATTACACAAAAGAATTTTCTTTTCTTGTGAGATGAATACCGTTCTAGATCTTTCAGTTCCTGTTGAAAATCATATGGATTTTCGAATAGTAACACCCTTGTAACTCGTTCATTATTATTATTATTATTATTATTATTATTATTATTATTATTATTATTATTATTATTATTATTATTATTATTATTATTATTATTATTATTATTAAAATTGTTTAACTAGACACACGGATATGTATATATATCGTTCAAACACATATACACGCATATATATATATATATATATATATATATCACAAATATGAAATATATAAATATATAAATATATATATATATATATATATATATATATATACATATATCACATCACAAAGTGATGAAATGTGATAAACTAATCACGTATTAAAGTGATCATAATTTATATATATATATATATATATATATATATATATATATATATATATATATATATATATATATATATATATATATATATATATATATATATATATATATATATATATATATATATATATATATATATATATACACATACACATATATATTATATATTTATATATCTATATGTATCTTCTTATTTTTATTTCAACGTAAAGCGATATCCAAATGGAATCTATTTCGCCTGGGAGCCGTGTAGCAACGAACTGCCAATATATTCCGGCCCTCAGGTTAAAGGTGCTTACTGAACGGCCGTGTGGAGGCCACAACGAAAAAATATGCCTTTTAGTTGAATGTAATGCTTTTTCATTCGTTTGTTATAGAGAAGCTCGATGGCCTTATATATATTCCAAATAGAGAAAAGGTATTTATAATTATATTTCTGCTGTAAGGAAACATGGGGATGTGTAGTTAATGAAGTTTCTTATGATTGTCGCAAATACCTAAACAGTAGCGACCCCAAGCTTGTCTTAGGAGAGAAAGTCTCTCTCTCTCTCTCTCTCTCTCTCTCTCTCTCTCTCTCTCTCTCTCTCTCTCTCTCTCTCTCTCTCTCTCGTGGGCAAATGACAGGCACAAATAGGCAAGTTGGTATGCCTCGGTATGGGTAACTAACTATAAGTCAACTGTTCTGGGTTGCAGCAATGGTGGGGAGAGAGAGAGAGAGAGAGAGAGAGAGAGAGAGAGAGAGAGAGAGAGAGAGAGAGAGAGAGAGAGAGAGATACCAGGCATGAATATTCATTGCTTTGCCAAATTTTATACCGTCAAAAACCTGAAAGCCCCGACGAGCTAATCCTTTTTCACTAAGGAAGAGCAATTTATAAGAGATATATCTCTCTCTCTCTCTCTCTCTCTCTCTCTCTCTCTCTCTCTCTCTCTCTCTCTCTCTCTCTCTCCCAGAAAAGCCATTGTATATGCATCCTCGCATTTGTCCGAACATAAATAACAACGCTACCTGGACATGAAATATGCAAATGACGTTTATAAAAAAAAAATAAGAAGAATTACGGGAAAAGGACTTAGTGCTTAATCCTAAGCAATTAATCTCAGTCTAACGGATATAACTCGCGTAAAGAAGACAACGAATATGAAGGTAAACTGAGATAAAGAAATAAATAGAAGGAAGGAAAAGGAGATTTAATACTGGGATTTTTTTAGCGTGAATTATCGTACTGTACATGCGTAATGGTCTTTGCTGGGTGACTTTGAGTACAGATGCGTAGATCAGATGTTTATGTTGAGTTGACTGAAGAGAATTACGTATGGTTTTAGTTCATTTGGTATTTGTGTTTTATGCTATATCTGTCTATGTATGTATGTATGTATGTATGTATGTATGTATGTTTATATGTATGTATGTATGTATACAAGTTTATATATATATATATATATATATATATATATATTTATATATATACATATATATATATATATATATATATATATATATATATATATATATATATATATATATATATATATATATATACACGATTCACTTTGCAGTAAAATTTGTTCAAATAAAGAGAGAGAGAGAGAGAGAGAGAGAGAGAGAGAGAGAGAGAGAGAGAGAGAGAGAGACTGAAGATCCACATATGTCTGTTTGTCATTCTCTTTCTTCATTTTAATATATCATTTGTATACATACATTTATATATATACACATATATATGTATATATACACATACATACACACATATACAGAAATTATGTATTTAAATAAATGGATGGAATGACAGAAATACAGAATAAACATCCTCAGTTCTCTCTCTCTCTCTCTCTCTCTCTCTCTCTCTCTCTCTCTCTCTCTCTCTCTCTCTCTCTGCGTCCAAAATTTAACCGTGCAACGAATCTTAGGTAATTTGTCATGGCCAGGAATGGAACAATTATGTCGACCTTCCATTGTCTGTATCTTGTTACAGCAACCATTAAGGGTACAAGGAAGACTGTATTTGGTGTTGAGTCTTCTGAAATATTCACGAGGCAGGTCTGTTCAGTTGAATGTGACTAAACTATGGTCTGATATATATTACACTTGCGGACTTAATCTTTCTTATTCCATTTGGAATACAGTAGTTTTTTGTTTTTTCTGGGGTAATTGAATGAAAAACAAATGATTGTAATTATCGTATATTACAAAATATTGCTTGTCTAAGCCTGCCTGTAAGGAAAGTATGTGGTATTATTGCTAATTTTATTTTAAGTATTTGCCACAGTGATGTATTTTTCTAAATCTGCTTCTAAGGCAAAATAATGTAGTTCACTTGTAAAGAAAACCGATTTTATTAGAATTATTAATGAAACTTGCTCAGAAATGCTCCGGACAGTCTACAGCAAGAAAATAGTACAGTTTTGCCTCAGTAAACATCGTACACTTATTACCCCTTTCGCGTATTTGTTCGGTACGTGTACAAAGCCAATTACATCCCTTGTAGGTGTCAGGACATCCATTAGTGCTGTCAACAGTATGGTGTTAGCCAAAGCCCCTTTTCCTGGAAGATTGCTATTTTATCTTTTTTTTTTTTTTGCCGACCAACGTATATTTTTTTTGCCGACCAACGTATATTTCTTTTTGCCGAAGTATATTTTTTTGCCGACCAACGTATATTGCTTTTTTTGCCTACCAACGTATATTGTGTGTTTTTTTTTGCTGACCAACGTATATTTTTTTTACCGACCAACGTATATTGTTTTGGTAATGACGTGTTCTTCATTTTTTTTATAGAAACTTCAGTATTTAAGAATATCTGATTTTCAAGTTAATTTTAATTACAATTTTCTGTAATAGCTTACATCACGCCATTTGTGTGATGTAAGCTATTATTTAAAATAACATTTTTTTAAATATTCGCGAAATTCAGACATATAAACTATCATTTAAGATATTTTTAAAAATATTCGTGTAAATCAGACATGTAGTATTGCAAAGTCTTCGTAATAGACTGTATCTTTCTTTTAATACTTATGCTACCACTTTATCGTAAGACTGTAAGACTGAATGAATGCTTAATATGCACTGGCTGAACGACGATTGTGGTCTTTATCTAAGTAGTCTGTCTGTCCCTGCATCTAAACCAAAGGCCCTGGTACGAATCCTGTTCGGGGCAGATGCAATTATCAGTCAACATACACCTTGGGTGTAAGTTATTCCATAAGTAAAGTGAGTTCGATTTGAAGTGATATTTGTGATATATATATATATATATATATATATATATATATATATATATATATATATATATATATATA
>NC_089765.1:17743820-17766320 GCF_040412425.1 Macrobrachium rosenbergii | reverse complement strand
TATATATATATATATATATATATATATGTATTTATGTATGTATGTATATAAACTCATATACATATAATGTGTACGTATGTATGTGTATGTACGTATGTACGCGCGCGCGTATTTACGACCGTCCCCCTAAACATCATCACATAACAAAAGGAAGTAGCAAGCGTGTACTTAAGGAAAGGTAAATTCGTATATTTCCCGCGGGGGTAATTCGCCTCGTTACCTACATAACATCGCATACTCTCCCGTATGGTACGTAGATTTTACCGTTCCTCTGGGAATATTCAACTTTCCTATTTTGTTACGAAGAGTAATGCTCATTATAATTTTTCCTCGGCTGCCCCATTATCAAGAAACCTCATTTGCATAAAAAGGTACTCTCTCTCTCTCTCTCTCTCTCTCTCTCTCTCTCTCTCTCTGATGTTTTAAGATGGTATTTACGATGAAGAGGTCGAATTTATATCATCCACTTAGAAAATTTTGGTTTTTATTTATTATTATTATTATTATTATTATTATTATTATTATTATTATTTATTATTATTATTATTATTATTATTATTATTATTATGATAAGTGTTATTCTTGTAAAATTTTGTGTTATTATTATTATTAGTATTATTAATTATTATTGTTCTTGCTGCTATTAATATTATTATTATCATAAATGTTATTAATATTTATCATAAATGTTATTAATATTATTATGACAAATATTATTTGTAAAATTGTTTATTATTATTATTATTATTATTATTATTATTATTATTATTATTATTATTATTATTATTAAAACCAGCAGTACTAGCACTAGTAGTAGTACTAGTAACAGTAGCAACTGGGATGGCAGGATAAGGAATAGTATTATTAACATCAAATCAGAGACGGATTCCGCAATTTCCAGCCCTTCATTTTTGCTTCCAGCATAACTACTGGAATATCTTCACTGTCAGACAAGTAGCACTATCATTTAGTAGTAGTAGTAGTAATAGTAATAGTAGTAGTATTAGTAGTAGTGACAGGATAAGCAAAGGTATCAATCACACGAATTCAAAGATGGCTACCACAGTAACCATCAACACACAACAATTTCCATTTTTGCTTCCAACGCTCTTATTGTCCGCTTGCATTTTCCTCTTCTTTTCCTCCCATCCTCCTCCGTTGCCTGACACTTTTCCCTCCTCCTGCCTCTCGCAACACCCGCCTGTGTTGAGGGACATTTGTCTCGAGATGAAATTTGGCTCTTGGGTTAAAATCTGGCTGGTTCTTGGTCGTCCGTTTGTGATTCCTTTCCAGATTATCAGGTGTGATTCATTTACCTATTTGCTGGCTGATTCATTTGCTCGTGTGGGAATTGTTTGAGTCTGCTGAGATGAGACATCATTATCGTAGGGAGAGAGAGAGAGAGAGAGAGAGAGAGAGAGAGAGAGAGAGAGAGAGAGAGAGAGAGAACATATGTATGTTGACTCAAGACAAGTGTAGACACCTCTGTGTGTGTGTGTGTGTGTGTGTGTGCCTGAGAGAGAGAGAGAACAAGTTTCTCTCTCTCTCTCTCTCTCTCTCTCTCTCTCTCTCTCTCTCTCTCTCTCTCTCCGTGTGTGTGTTTGTGAGAGAGAGAGAGAGAGAGAGAGAGAGAGAGAGAGAGAGATAGTCAAACAACATGAGTACGTTGACTCAAAACATATGTATACACACACACACACACACGCACACATACACTTTTCCTCTCTCTCTCTCTCTCTCTCTCTCTCTCTCTCTCTCTCTCTCTCTCTCTCCAAAAGGTTATTCGAGCCACTAATTTTCCTACTCGTTCCTCAATAACAGTCGCTATTTGAATCCCAGATGATCCCCATATATTCTGTATATATACTGTATATCCTGAACCGTAATTAACATTCACAGCCGTAATTTTCCGTCTCAATGGGCCATCTTTCATTGTGAATAATTTCGAGTGAATTTTTAAATTTTTTTATTTTGATATTCAGGTGTTCATCTTTTGTTTTTATTTTCAATTACAAGATGGTTGGAAAATATGGCATGTTCGTAGCTTTAGTTATTATTATTATTATTATTATTATTATTATTATTATTATTATTATTATTATTATTCAGATACTCTGCTCTTCAGTAAAGGATGAGAAACATATTATTATTATTATTATTCAGATACTCTACTCTTCAGTAAAGGATGGAAAATTTATTATTATTATTATTATTATTATTATTATTATTATTATTATTATTATTATTATTATTATTTATACACTCTACTTTAGAGCTAAAGATGGAAAACACCCTGATGTCTAATCTGTTGTTATTATTATTATTATTATTATTATTATTATTATTATTATTATTATTATTATTATTATTATTATTATTATACAAATACTCTACTGCTCAATAAAGGTGGTTCCAGAGAGAAGTCATCTTCTCATTACTAAGCTCTGATTAATTTTTATATGCAAAAATGCTTCCTCAGTATAGGCTGCACTCACACCCTCACTTAAGCTCATGAATTGTACGTCCACCCCTGACACTCAATGACCCATTCATAATGATGTTATACGTAATCACATTTGCTTGACACTTTGTAAAAACATTTTGATAACAACTGCGTTTGCTTTGTTTATTTATTGTAAGTTGTGTAATAATGCTTTAAAGACTGGGCTCCCCGTAGGAGGCGGGGTAGTGCCGTCAGTGCAACTCATGCGGTCCACTGTAGGCATTACTTAGGGTTCTTTGCAGCGTGCCTTCCTTAGGCCCCTAGCTGCAAACCCTATCGTTCCTTTTACTGTACCTCCTTTCATATTCCCTTTCTTCCATCTAATTTTCCTTAACCCTCTCCTAGCAATTGATTCATAGTGCAACTGCTTTGAGGTTTTCCTCCTGTTACACCTTTCAAACCTATTACTGTCAATTTCGGTTTCAGCGTTGAATGACCTCATAGGTCCCAATTCATTTCCACTAAAGTGTGTACCGTATACAGGAGGGTGTTTGTAATAATATTTAAATTTGATGTAGTTTATCTGAATTTATATTTTTTTTTGACTTGCAAGGGACCGGTGTTGATATTCTTAAGCCTTAAGAAACAACTAATTACATTTGCTTTGTCTATTCATTGTAAGTTGTGTAGAAATGTTGCTTAGTGTGTATTGTATACAGGAGGTTGTTTGTAAAAATGTTTACATTTGATTTAGTTAATTTGAATTAACGTTTCTTTTTGGGTTGAGAGGGGTGTGTTGTTGGGATTTGGGTTGGAAGAATTCTGGGGGAGGGGGTTTAACCGATGGAGCTAAACCTAATGAATTTTTCAACTACAAACAAAGAGCCATTTCAAACAACGAACTCTCATTAAGCTCACTATTTGTCGAGCTGTTGAAACAACTAAAAAAACCAAGTAGGTGAACAAGAGTTTTTTTGTCCCAGAAATGTAATGTAATTAATCAAAATAAAGTAGGTTGAAAACTGTGGTCTCCCTCCTTGAGGAAAACAGGTCAGGTTTTTTTGGGATTCCCTGATTATCCTATGTTTTGACTCCCATTCGTGTTCTTCATTTTGCTAGGAGATTTTTATTGAAGGAACAGTGAAGAAATGAACACACCGTTAATATTTTAAATTGCTTTAATCTAATGCCTTTGCTCTTTAGTTTTCTGTCTTTCATTTCTTCTTCTGGAAAGGTATAATGTGGATGAAAATTGTTTATGGGACCCCTTCGTATCCATCATATTGCCGTAGGAGTTTTAACTTTGAGGATAACAATGAATAAATGTCCATACTATTGACATATTTAAATTTTTAAAGTCTAACATTTTGCTCTCTATTTATATCTATTCCATTTCTCTATCTGGAAATTTATAGTGTGAATTACAAATGGTGTTTATGGGACCCCTTCGTATATTTTATGCTGCTCGACGAGTTTAACTTCGAAGATTGCAATAAGTAAATGACCATATTATTAATATATTTTATTGTTTTTAATCTAATACCTTTGTTCTTAGTTTCCTCTATTCCACTTTTCTCTTTCTGGAAAGGTATAGTGTGAATTAAAAGTGAGGTTTATGGGGCTCATTCATGTTCTTTAAAACGCTTTAAGAGTTTTACCTTCGACGAAAACAATGAATAAATGGCCATATCATTATATTTCATTTCTTTAATCCCACACCTTTTCTCTTCAGTTTCCTCTGTTCCATTTCTCTCTCTCTGTAAAAGTACAGTGTGAATAAAACTGGTGATTTTTGGGGACGAGTTATTGCACGAGTTTTACCCTTCCATCTTTTTCTACCTCTTTGCTGGAATGTCGTTTATTTCATGTTTTTTTTTTTTTGTTACTATGAAGTCCGTCTGGAGGAGAATAAAATTGACATTAATCATTGCATGAAGAGGTGGAGGTGGAGAAAGAGAGGGATTAAAAGAGAGAGAGAGAGAGAGAGAGAGAGAGAGTGTCACTCTGGGTATTATATGTGTTTATATTTTTTTATCCCTTCTTTCATAAAAGATTTTTTTCCAGTTTGAATGAGTTGGCCCCCCAAAAATGGATAATGGGGGCTTTTCAACTGAGACTCTCTCTCTCTCTCTCTCTCTCTCTCTCTCTCTCTCTCTCTCTCTCTATATATATATATATATATATATATATATATATATATATATATATTATATATATATATATATATATATATATATATATATATATATATATATATACATACAGTATATATATATATACATATATATATATATATATATATATATATATATATATATATATATATATATATATATATATATATATATATATATATATATATATATATATATATATATATATATATATATATATATGTGTGTGTGTGTGTGTGTGTGTGTGTGTGTGTATGTATGTATGTATATGTGTACGTGAGGGAGAAATAATCTATTCATGGGCGTGTGGGCACGAAGTTTAAGCTCGCTTCTATCACGACAATGGGCCGTTAGGGCGGTAATGTAGGAAAAAGAGATAACTTAGAGGTTATCAAGGAAGGAGAATATCGATTCATCGGAAGTTGATAGCATCGGGTCGTGATTAACGGAGAATTAGCCAAATTTTCCCCAGTTTTCTCAGACCTTCATTCTCCTTTCTTATTCTTGATTGAGTACTTGCGTCCATTCTGGGATTGTCTTAATCTCTTTTTCGTTCTTACGTTTCCTAAGTCTTTTTCTTCTTCTTCTTCTTCTTCTTCTTTCTTCTTCTTCTTCTTCTTCTTCTTCTTCTTCTTGCCTAGTACTCGAGTCTGTTATTGGATTGTCTTAGTTTGTTTTTGTCCGTTATTTTTCGTTTTACCTGTCTATGTATGTTAGGAAGTCTTTAGAACAATTCTCATTCATTAATGTATGTATGTATGTATGTATATTATATATATATATATATATATATATATATATATATATATATATATATATATATATATACATATATATATATGGTTGTATATATATATATATATATATATATATTATATATATATATGAATATATATATATATATATATATATATTATATATATATATATAATACAATATATATATATATATATATATATATATATATATATATATTATATATATTTTTATTTTACAGTATTGAAAATGAATGAGAAAAAATGACAACAACAAGAGGAAACCAACAGAATCACCAATAATAATAATAATAATAATAATAATAATAATAATAATAATAATAATAATAATAATACCATTTTTTAATAAAGTTACTATCATGTCATCTGGGTTCCAGAAACACCGACGACCAGAAGAGATTAAAAAAGTATAATAATAATAATAATAATAATAATAATAATAATAATAATAATAATAATAATAATAATAATAATAATGATCAGAAGAGATTAAAATGATCCCCATTCTCCCGATTTCGTCACCTTTCTGGACCCACAAAATCCCCATAACCTTGACCCAGAAAAAGAGGAGTCAGAGGAGAAGGAGGAGGAGGAGGAGGAGGAGAAAAAAAAATCCGTTAAGTGCTAACTCATACGCCAAGGGATGATTGATGAAGCCCTTATGAGTCGCTCCATGAATTCCTGGAGGTGCTATATATTTCCTTGCCGAAGGCCGCCCCCTGTCATACTCCTCTCTCTCTCTCTCTCTCTCTCTCTCTCTCTCTCTCTCTCTCTCGTTAGGTAGTGATCGCCGTCAAGTGAAGTCAGAGAGTGAGTCAAGATTAGTCTTGACCACTGGTAGGAGGCTGTAGGTTTAGGAATGAATATATATATATATATATATATATATATATATATATATATATATATATATATATATATATATATATATATATATATATATATATATATATATATATATATATATATAGATATATATATATATATATATATATATATATATATATATATATATACATATATACATATATATGTTTTATTTTTATTGGATTGAGGGTCCTCGAAGGATTATTAAAACGTTGTAGTATTATTAAACATAATATATTTCAAGTTGACTGATCTCATATTCACTGTCTCCTAAATTTGCATATGTCCTTTTAGCCTTAAAATTGATTTAGAAGCACACAGTACATTCAACTGTCCTCTTCCACAAAATAATATATATCAGGTTCCTTAACGATAAGTCACAATTTATAAAATCAACCAAGTGCATTTTCACATTTGCTTGACAAAAAGAGCAAGAAAAAAAATGTTGGCAAGGCAGGATATTACAAGAAAAATCACTTTATGAAAGAATTGGCTTTGGTTATTTTATGGAAAAGAAATTGACATAACAGATTCTTGTACTTTTATAGAGTTTTATTCGTATATGATAATCACCTGAAGTAACAGAGACACACAATACAGCTTCTGTAACATACATTGTTTGCCTAAATTAAATTAAATACATAGAAATTTATAACTGTGTGCATGATTATGTTACGGCCGAGTTCCAGTCCACTACAAATTTCTACAAAGAGAAAGAGAGAGAGAGAGAGAGAGAGAGAGAGAGAGAGAGAGAGAGAGAGAGAGTGGGGACACTGGCTTTTGATATTTTTACTTTATAATTGCTGGTCAGTTATTTCTGTTAGGTAAGATGATGAGAGAGAGAGAGAGAGAGAGAGAGAGAGAGAGAGAGAGAGAGAGAGAGAGAGAGAGAGAGAGCAGATGGGGACACTTTATAATTACTGGTTAATTAGTAAAAAAAGATGAGAGAGAGAGAGGTGTGGGGACACTGGTTCTGATGTTTTTACTTTATAATTGCTGGCTAATTAGTAAAAAGATGAGAGAGAGAGAGAGAGAGAGAGAGAGAGAGAGAGAGAGAGAGAGAGAGAGAGAGAGAGAGAGAGAGAGAGCGTTGGGGACATTTTTTCTGATATTTTTGCTTTGGAATTGGAGGTCAATTAGTTAGAACACTTAATGCGTTCAGGAGACCAAACCTTTGCTCCATTAAACCTAATTAAAGAAAAATATAGAAACTGATACAAATGGCCTTGTAATTTGGGGGGGAAGGGGGCCAGTTTGTAACAAGAGAAACAAAATCTAATCGACAATGCCTTCTGTTCCCGAAGGCTCCCAAAGTAGAGTGTTTGGACCAAAGCCTCTCTCTCTCTCTCTCTCTCTCTCTCTCTCTCTCTCTCTCTCTCTCTCGTGTCGTCACGTTGAAGCTCTTTCACTAAAAGCATTGTGGAGTGTCAGTGCAGATTTACGTTGCCTCAAGAAAAGTTTAATTGGAAAAGTTGACTCTCTCTCTCTCTCTCTCTCTCTCTCTCTCTCTCTCTCTCTCTCTCTCTCTCTCAACAGCTTCTCCTGGCGTTGTACGAAGGTATCAACTGTATTGCACTGCAGAACTGTCTGTTCCTCTAGAGAGAAGGACGGAAGAACAATGCTGCCTTGAAATTTCAATGCTCTGTAGGGAATTGGTCTTTCCGCCTCCGCCCCAGGAGGCTACGGTTCCTCTCCCAAAACGAGAATGAGACTTGTGGCCGAAGACATAAGATCAGTAACTGTGAAGTGGTTTTTGGCAGTCGTGTGTTATCAGATGCTTTTTGTGTTATCTTGAAATATGTTAGGGGTTACTGAGCAAATATCACTGTGTTGTGTAGTAAACTTCACTATTTAGTATAATTAAAATATGTTAGGAATTACTGAGCGAATATCACTGTGTTGTGTAGCATATTAAGTATGATTATATAAACTACACACACACAGTGGTTTTAATTCGTCAGTAAACGAAGAACGTAATAAACGCTCAGGAACAGAAGATATATATATATATATATATATATATATATATATATATATATATATATATATATATATATATATATATATATAGGTTCATTAAGATACATATACATGATATTACATATCTGCATACACACAGTTAATAAAATCTGTATTTGTCTGTGTTAATGTTAACGATCTTAATGTCAGAGTTAATTAAATTAGCGTCGATTGATAACGACATAACATTCAAGTTTACCTCAGATAAGGTCCCATTTAAAAGAGGGCTATTAATGTCAAGTTTCCCCATAAACCGAATCAAAGTGTGGAACTTTTCTACTTATCTCTGAACTTCTAGATGTGCGGGACGTCGCCTTATCTCCCAGATCTCTCGCGGCTTCAAATGCCCCAGGTTCATTAAGATAGATGAAGTTAATGATAATTGCGCAGTATCTTAATATAGATGAAGTTAATGATAACCGCGCAGTTTCTTAATATAGATTAAGTTAATGATAAATGAGGTGCCAGATTTGGTTGCATTAAGTTAATGATAATTGCGCAGTATCTTAATATAGATTAAGTTAATGATAATTGCGCAATATCTTATATAGTTTAAGTTAATGATAATTCAGCAATATCCTAATATAGATTAAGTTAATGATAAATGTGCAATATCGTAATACAGAATAAGTTACTGATAATTTCGCAATATCTTAATATAGATTAAGTTAATGATAATGGCGCAGTGTCGTAATATAGATTAAGTTAATGATAATTGAGCTATATCTTAATATAGATTAAGTTAATGTTATTGCGCAATATCTTAATATAGATTTAGTTAATGATAATTGCGCAATATCTTAATAGAGATAAAGTTAATGATAATTTCACGGTATCGTAATATAGATTAAGTTAATGATAATCGTGCAATATCTTGATATAAATTAAGCTAATGACAATTGAGCAATAGGTTAATATAAATTAAGTTAATGATAATCACACAATATCTTAATAAAGATTAAGGTAATGATAATTGCACTATATCTTAATAGAGGTAAAGTTAATGATAATTGCGCAGTATCTTAATAGAGATAAAGTTAATGTTAATTGCGCAATATCTTAACAGGTTAAAAGCTCAGTGATAATTATTAAATATCATACTGGTAAGTTACATCTGAAGAATTGAGCGGTGATTAGAGCGCAAGGTCTTTGTCATCTTGCTTATTGCAACCAAATATGACACCTCTGATGATTTATGAGTGACACATAATGGCACAAACGCTCAAATAAATCAAGAAAACATGATTACAAGGAGGGGGACATTGAGCATCCATTGATGCCCAAATTAATCCCAGATTCCTTCCCAAAACATAAACAGGACCCTTAGGTAGAGAAGAGAGTATATTATTAAGAAAAAATAAAATTGGGCTTTAAATATAAAAACAGCTAGTTCAAAACCCAGATTAAATACAGAGGAGTTTACTATTTTCTCCTGTCTATAACATTCCTACCCAGCTCCTCTGGTAAAAGATATTTGGAAATAAAACTGTAATTTTTAACCATTAAAACTTATCAAGTATTACATTTCACAGCACGCAACTTTACTCCAAGCTGTGGCAATATATTATTATTATTATTATTATTATTATTATTATTATTATTATTATTATTATTATTGTTGTTGTTGTTGTTGTTGTTGTTGTTGTTCAGGAGATGAATCCTGTTCGTATGGAACAAGCCCACCAAAGGGGCCACTGACTTGAAATCCAGCTTCCACAGAACAAGGCGCTCATTTGAAAGAAGAAGAATAGGTAACAAAAAATACGGAAAGAGATAAGTTATTAAAAAAACTAATTAAATAAATTAAATTAAACTTGCATTATTAAGAGGGGTATATACACTGTCAATATTCTCTAAGACTACAGAACCCAGATTTATTGAAAGGCCGCAGACAAGCAGTCTCACCGCCACGAAGATTAATGTAAGATTCAGAACCCTCCTGTTCCTTGTAATAACAGGGTCACACAACCAGCCAGATTTTCCGGCGTTGCTTTTTAGTTAGACTCCCTCCCTTCATAAACACGACGACGTATTTGGGGAATTTGGGACAGTGTTATTATTACATTTGTAATGATCGCCTTCATTACACATTCCTTTGCAGTCCCTGTCATTGCGCAGTGTTTGAATTTGATGTGTGAAATCGTAATCATTTTGAGATTGTTGTGTTATGGAGATAAAACAAATGGATTAATGGGCGTGGTTGATGATGGTCAGAGGTGTAGGTGTGTATATATGTATATATATATATACATATACATATATATATATATATATATATATATATATATATATATATATATATTATATATGCATGTGTGTGTCTATGTATGTATGTATGTATGTATGTATGTATGTATAGAATGTAGAACATCACTAAAGATCTTGAAGGTTATTTAAGGAATTATATGTATTTATAAATAAATATGTATAGACTGTAGAACATCACTAAAGATCCTGAAGGTCATTTAAGAAATTATATGTATTTATAAATATATATATAAAATATATTTATTTATAAATACATATAATTTCTTAAATAACCTTCAAGATCTTTAGTGATGTTCTACATTCTATACTTATATACACACACTATATTATATATATGTATATATACACACACTATATTATATACACACACACACACACACACACACACACACACACACACACACACACACACACACACACACCCACCGTGCACAAAGAAAACTCATAATGGCTTCCCATTTGGACATTCGTAACCCTTCCGGGAACCACTGCCTGCCTCCATTCAGACGACGATTTTATTTCAACCTCATTTGGCCCTGCCTCCTCCCGAATTTAGCAGAATGATCCGGTAGGCCTAAAAAAGACTCGGAACTCGATGAAAAGGCCTGGTAATGTGAAAGAATTGTAGGCCGGTCACATAGGCGGCATACTGATGTATATAATTTTTTTTTATCTGATTGTTTTTTTTCTCTTTTTTTTTTTTTGTTTTGTTTGGTGTTGTGATAATTTTTTTTTTTGTTTTAGTTTTGGATTTTTGGCTTTTTCTAATTTCGATTATTTTTTTTTCTTACGTTTTGTTCTGTTTGGTGATGTGATTATTTTTTTTTTTGTTTTAGTTTTGGATTTATCTTTTTTGTTTTTTCAGTTATTTTTTTTCAAAAAAATTTTTTTTGATAGTTGATGCGATATTTATTCTTATTGTAGTTTTGGATTTTACTTTTTTCTTTCGTTCGGTTATTTTCTTGTTTTTCTTTTGTTAGGATTATGATATTTTTCTTTATTTTAGTATTGGCTATTTTCATAATCTAATTTATAGAGTTCCTTTCTATTGTTGATTATCTTTATAATCTTATTTATAGAATTCTTTTTTATTTTGTACATCTTCTCATATAACACTTTTGTCTATATCGTTTCTATTGCTTCTTGCTGTCATCATCATCTACCCCTACCCATACCTTCTAGTCAGCCCCCTCCCCTCCCGACCATCTCCTGCCCGTGGATGGGCCACTTCCCCCCACCCTCACCTCTAGCTCAACTTAAGTGGCAATCATTATACATGCGTGCATGCATTATTCATTCCATTATGTAGTTTCTGTAGGTAACAGCCTGAGACACGGTTAATAATAAATATACATTGCCAGCAGTATATATATATATATATATATATATATATATATATATATATATATATATTAATAATAAAATATATATATATATATATATTACATACATACAGTACATATATATATATATATATATATATATATATATATATATATATATATATATACATATATATATATGCATATATATATATACAGTATATATATAAAATATATATATGTTGTTCCATGTCCTTAGGGAAATTTTGATGTCATCTACGTGCTGATGAAAAGAATGAATAAGTAGAGTAGAGAAAACTGTATTAACTGTGTCCTTTTAGACTGAAATTGTTATTATTATTATTATTATTATTATTATTATTATTATTATTATTATTATTTATTATTATTATTATTATTATTAACTTGAAACAATGCATAGGCTGGCGTGCATTGCGAGGAAAAAAATACTTCTTTTGATTGACTGTTAAAATAAATCACGTCATCGACAGATATATACATCTACTGTATATATATGTATATATATGTGTGTGTGTATTTGCGTGCTTGCGTGCATGTGCGTGCAAGCGCAATTTTTCATATACAAGAATTGTACGAACCTGATTCTTTTATGTTTGCACGAATATATCGGATTTAGACTTTCGGCATACTAAGAGAAAGACATATTCCCTTTCATTGCATTTTTTTCTTCTCTTGTAATTCTCCTCCAAGCTGTTGTTGATGTCTGCAATCATCAGCGAATGAAATACTTATTTGCATGTTATTGGAAACTGGAGTTATCCTCCGATACGGCAATTTGCAGGATCGAGTCTGTGATTTCATCTAGGCTCCTAGCGTTTATTTCCTTTTGTGTGTGTGTGTGTGCGTGTGTCTGCTTTTGAAATTTTCAGGGGAAGAAGAAGAATAGATGATAACTTCAATATGGAATGATGAATTAGTAGCTGAATTCGTCGCGTAAAATAAAAGTAAAAAATGCGCCGAAGTTTCTTCAGCGCAGTCGAGTTTTCTATGCAGCGTATAATCAAGGCCACCGAAAATAGAATTATCTTTCGGTGGTCTCGGTATAATGCTGTGTGAGCCGCGGCCCATGAAACTTTAACTACGGGCCGGTGGTGGCGTATCCTATATCGTTGCCAGAAACACGATTATGGCTAACTTTAACCTTAAATAAAATATGGCTAAATTTAGCCTTAAATGAAATAAAAACTACCGAGGCTAGAGGGCTGCAATTTGGTATGTTTGATGATTGGAGGGTGGATGATCGACATACCAATTTGCAGCCCTCTAGCCTCAGTAGTTTTTAAGATCTGAGAGCGGACAGAAAAAGCCGGCACAATAGAAAGCTTGATTGCGCCGAAGAAACTCCGGTGTATTTGTTTCTTGTTTTTTTTTTTTTATATTCTTCAGCATAAAGACACCAATTTCACATTTTGTTCATCTCTTGACCAACGCATCGACTTCCAGATACAGAATAACTATGAAGTGGGCTGACACATGCTTTGAAGTGGAGAGCAAACGCTTCCGCCATTTTTCGATAGATTTTGGTCCCGACAGACACTTGAAGTGTTTATTGACAGCGTTCTTTGATCCACTGAGCTGTTAGTAAATATTTAGATAGTATAAAAGTATTAGTGATCTGCCCACTTCAGTTAAAGATAAAGGGGATTTCAAAATGTCAGGCAGTCCTTGTATTGACTTACCTAGATAAGTCTGTGTGGCTGTCTGTCAATCAATCTCTGTTGTCTTTGGGAATCCAGAATTATTATTATTATTATTATTATTATTATTATTATTATTATTATTATTATTATTATTATTATTATTATTCAGAAGATGGACCCCTATTCATTTGGAGCAAGCTAAAAGGACCACTGACTTGAAACTCAGGCTTCCAAAGAATATTATTATTATTATTATTATTATTATTATTATTATTATTATTATTATTATTATTATTATTATTATTAGGGCCAGGATTTATTATTATTATTATTATAGGATCAGGAATTATTATTATTATTATTATTATTATTATTATTATTATTATTATTATTATTATTATTATAGGATCAGGAATTATTATTATTGTTATTATTATTATTATTATTATATAGGATCAGGAAATTATTATTATTATTATTATTATTATTATTATTATTATTATTATTCAGAAGATAAACCCCTATTCATATGGAGCAAGCTCAAAGGACCACTGACTTGAAACGCAGGCTCCCAAAGAATATTATTATTATTATTATTATTATTATTATTATTATTATTATTATTATTATTATTATTATTATTATCAGGAATTATTATTATTATTATTATTATTATTATTATTATTATTATTATTATTATTATTATTATTATTATTATTATTGAAGATAAACCCCTATTCATATGGAGCAAGCTAAAAGGACCACTGACTTGAAACTCAGGCTCCCAAAGAATATAATGTTCATTTGAAAGGAGTTGCAGAAGATAATAGGAAATACAGAAAGAAGAGAACTGCTGTCAGAAAAGAAGAAAAAGACACATCAATAAATTAATAAATAAATAGGTAAACATCTAAATAAATTTATAGAATACAAGGGGGAGCTGTTTGAAGAAAGTAATGCATTGCAACTTGGCTTGAACTTTCAAAATTCTGATAGCACAACATCCCCAGGGATGAAAATAAAAATGTCTCCAGTTTTTCGATTTTGTACTGTCTTTGTTTATTAGAAAACTGGAGCTCCTGAACAAACAGTAATGTAGATTTTGTCTGAGAGAGGAAAGTTGTTGTGTCTGGAAATGATTGTAAAGAAGAGGTTGTTGATATCTTGAGAATTTAGTAGCGGAAAAATATTTCATTTTTGTACTTGTCGAACACAGAATAGACGTTTTTCTTCTTGAACCTTCCACGGAAAATTTTAGAAGCTTTAGGACAGAAAATTTTAGAAGTTTTAGGAGAAACGAGCGTTAGAAATATTGGTAGTAATATTTTTCCTTTTCATTCATCTCAATCTCTACCTGAACAAGAGATTTATTCTCAGTTGTATCAATATTTTAGTAGTGATATTTCCACTTAAATATTTTTGGCTGTAACATGAGCGAGACATTTATTTTCAAATTTATCTCTGTCGTTAAAAGTTAATTTTATTGTGTAATATAACATTCATTCCGTTAATTGAGACTCAGTTTCAATTCTTGTCTGGGAATCAAGATGTTCTCATGTTACACGGGGGAATATTTTGCATTCGACAAACACATCCCGTTGTTTTTCCCCAACAGTGATGGAATGAATTCTTTTTAAGGAGTTAATTTCGTGAAAATAAAGAAAAAGGATTTTCAAATGTCCATGCAGCTCACATACGTCGGTATTAACCAAATGGAATGGAAAGTCATGAGGTACAGTTTACCAAAATCATTCAAGGGCAGCTGAATATATATATATATATATATATATATATAATATATATATATATATATATATATATATATATATATATATATATATATATATATATATATATATATAGATATAGAGAGAGAGAGAGAGAGAGAGAGAGAAAATCATTACTATTCAGATACAAGAATCAAAATTGTTTCAGGTCAGAATCATGAACAAATTGTAATGAGAATAAGATTATTTATATTATATATATATATATATATATATATATATATATATATATATATATATATATATATATATATATATGTGTGTGTGTGTGTGTGTGTGTGTGTGTGTATATATATACATATATATTATGCTGTATATTTTATATATATACATATTATATGTATACATGTAAATGTATATGTATGTATTTATGTATCTGTATGTATATGCATAAATCACTATCATTTCGTCTTTTTTTCTCACCTATGTTAACGAAGTGTTCATAGAACAAAAAGAACAACTTACAGATTCCTATCTTGTACAACCACACTAATATAGTCCCCAACTCCTCCATCCAAGGCCATCCTGTTAACTCCACTTCATTGTTTCCCATCCATTAGCATACATAATAAACTAATTCAGGTCTAACAGATCAAATTAGCATCACAAACAGTTAAATTGAGTCACTGTCACACACTTAGTAAAACAGGGATTGTATCTGTCCGTTGGACTGTTTACATTTGGTTGGTTCTCGACTGGTAAAACATTTAGAATATTGTCTCGAGTTCTGTAATAATATATATATATATATATATATATATATATATATATATATATATATATATATATATATATATATATATAGTCATGGGGAAAAGGACGATGATGTTCAGATGGAATATATCCATTTGTTTCTTTCTTTCCTTCTTTAAATCTTCAGCTGAAAACCTCACGCACAGGATCGGCAGACTATGATAAACCGAAGATGGCCCCCGGAGGAAAATAAATCAGCCTGCAGAGAGAGAGAGAGAGAGAGAGAGAGAGAGAGAGAGAGAGAGAGAGAGAATCTTTAAATCTTCAGCTGAAAACTCTTACGGACAGTCAGTAGACTATGATAAATCCAAGATGGCCCCCAAAGGAACATCAGCCTGAGAGAGAGAGAGAGAGAGAGAGAGAGAGAGAGAGAGAATCTTTAAATCTTCAGCTGAAAACCCTTACGTACAGAGTCAAGAGACTATGATAAACCCAAGATGGCCCCCAAAAGGAAAACCAGCCCTCACAGAGAGAGAGAGAGAGAGAGAGAGAGAGAGAGAGTTATTGGAAAAGGTTGTAAAGGGAGTAAAAAAACCCGATACATCTGTTATTCAGGAGACGTCAGTTGAAAGCTGCCTGCTAAGAGAGACAAGCTGTAGGAAAAGGTGTTAGATAAATATGAGGAAATAGAAGATAAGACCGATACACTTGATATTCAGGAGACGCCTGCAGTAGCCTCAGAGAGCAAGAATAAATTCGCTCCTCGTTTAAATATCTGGAGATCAGAAGATTCCACGACTGCGCTTGGCAAATTGTTCCACATTTTAGTTGTAGCCAGGATAAAGCTACTTGCAAAATGAGCAGTAGAGGAATGCATACATTATGGTAATGGTTTGAAGATGATTATATTAACTTCGTAACATGATCTTCCATTTATGCCTCGCTGTCAAACTTCTCGGTTCCAGAGGTCCTTCTTTATTCCTCACACCGTTGGGCTGTGGAACAGTCTTCCTGAAGATGTCGTGCAGTTGGAACTTCAGAAGTTCAAGCGAAGATGCAATGCATTACTAAACTAATACTATTCTTCCTGTATTTTAATAATTCACCTATATTTTTATCTATTTATTTTATTAATTTGTTTTTTTTTTTAATAAGTGATCTCTTTTTTTCTGTATTTCCCTTCACCTTGTGTTACCTCTTTCTAATGAACGCCATATTCTTTGAAAGTTTGAATTTCAAGTCATTGGCACCTGTGGTGGGATTGTTCCATATGAATAGAGTTCACCTTCTGAATAATAATAATAATAATAATAATAATAATAATAATAACAATAACAACAACAACAACAACAACAATAATAATAATAATAATAATAATAATAATAATAATAATAATAATAATAATAATAATAATAATAATAATATATGAAATATTTAGCATTGCTTTTGTAAAGCCTACAACTTACAAGGAAACAGTTTTGACTACACACAGATTGTTCTGGAAGAAAATTCGCCAATTCAAGAACGACCTAAGAGAGCCCCACCCCCCCTAAAATAAAAAGAAAGTAAGCAAAAGTATTCCAGAATGCTTAATTCCGAAAAAAAAACCTCGTCCAAAGTCAGCCCGACCCTCTTTTTATTCAGTCACATCGCTCGTCGAGCGTGTCTGAGTAAATTTAACTTTTCCAGTCGATAATGACGTCTTTGGATGAATCTCTCGATTCTGTCTTCTCACTTCGGTAGGAAAAAAGTTTGCTGGCTTCTTTTCAGTTTTCTGAGAAAGAAAACTACTGTGCCGGCTTCGTCTGTCCGTCCGCACTTTATTCTGTCACCACTTTTTCTGTCCGAACTTTTTTCTGTCCGCACTTTTTTCTGTCCGCACTCAGATCGTGAAAACTACTGAGGCTAGAGGGCTGCAAATTGTTATGTTGATCATCCACCCTCCAATCATCAAATGTACCAAACTACAGCCCTCTAGCCTCAGTAGTTTTTATTTTATTTAAGGTTAAAATTAGCCATAATCTTGCTTCTGGCAACTATACAGGACAGGCCACCACCGTCCCATAGTTAAAGTTTCATAGGCCGCGGCTCATACAGCATTATACTGGGACCACCGAAAGATAGATCTGTTTTCGGTGGCCTTGATTATACGCAGTAGCGATTGCGCCGAAGAAACTTCGGCATATTTTTTACTTTTTTTTTTCCTCCTGCTGACGAGTGTTTGCTGACATCTCAACAAAGGCCCTGGCGGGATTATCAGTTGTGAGAATCTTGAGATCAGAATCTCTGGGTCTTGAAGATTCTTCTTGAAACGAGCGGGAGACTCGACTAAAAATATCAAGTAAAGAAAAGACTAACGCATTCAAATTGGCGTTTTCGGATCTGCATTTCTGGTTCTTGAAAAGTTTCATTGAAGTGAGATGAAGCTGATGAAAAATGTTAAGTAAATAGAGGAATATTATGTATTCAAATTAGGGCTTTTATGTTAGAGATCTCTATGAAGTTTGTTATAATGAACGGCTAAGAACACACCCTAGCATTGAATTTAACGAAAATAAAAATCATTTATGTCTCCTAATTTTTGTTTTCTAATTGTTATCTACGGGTAGACCGATTTAACTAGTTGTTATTGTTATTGATGTTATTCTTATTGTTACTGAGAGAGAGAGAGAGAGAGAGAGAGAGAGAGAGAGAGAGAGAGAGAGAGAGAGAGATTGGTTTGTTTTATGAAATGATGAAATTGCTTGCTTGTGAGGCATCAAATTTATTATGATTATCTAACGTGATCCTGGAAAAGAGAGAGAGAGAGAGAGGTTTGTTTTTGATTGACAGAGAGAGAGAGAGAGAGAGAGAGAGAGAGAGAGAGAGAGAGAGAGAGAGGAGGTTTGTTTTATGAACTGATGAAACTCCTTGTTTGTGGGGCATCATATTTAGTATGATTATCTAACGTGATCCTGGAAGAGAGAGAGAGAGAGAGAGAGAGAGAGAGAGAGAGAGAGAGAGAGAGAGAGAGAGAGAGAGAGTCCCCCCAAAGAGGAGGCTTGTCATTAGCATCTATATCAAAATTAAACTGCCCGTTTAAGTTGCATTTTTATTTTTTTATTATGGAAAAGAATGAGAGAGAGAGAGAGAGAGAGAGAGAGAGAGACTGCTTGACTGACTGTATCGAGACAAGTCGCCTGAACGTTTTCCATGAACCTTCTCCTTGCCTACGAACGTCTGGGCAAATATTATTCGGAAAAAGTGAGCGAGAGAAAGTGGTGGGTGGGAGAGAGCGTTCAGCCATAACTTGTTTATCCTGGGGGCTTATTTTGAGGGCGTCGGATGCGCCACCTGGGGCAGATGTGTCACGTTCCTGTCAATTAAAGAGGAAGGAAGAAGTGTCGGCGGTATTTGACTCCTCTTATTTTTGCCATCTTGCTGAAAGCTCTTCTGTTATAAAAAAAAAAAGAAGTAAAAAATGCATCGAAGTTTCTATCTTTCGGTGGTCTCGGTGTAATGCTGTATGAGCCAAGGCCCCTTGAAACTTTAACCACGGCCCGGTGGTGGCCTGTCCTACATCGTTGCCAGAGGCACGATTATGGCTAACTTTAACCTTAAATAAAATAAAAACTACTGAGGTTAGAGGGCTGCAATTTGGTATGTTTGATGATTGGAGGGTGGATGATCAACGTAGCAATTTGCAGCCCTCTAGCCTCAGTAGTTTTTAAGATCCGAGGGCGGACAGAAAAAGTGCGGACGGACAGACAAAGCCATCTCAATAGTTTTCTTTTACAGAAAACTAAAACTGAGGTGAAATTATGGATTGTAAGTTAAATTTGTGATTGTTAATCTTAGTGTTTCTTTGTTGTCTGTGTTTTGATAAGCAGTTAAAAAACTCGGTGATAATTGTGGATTGTAGCTTGAATTGTATCTTTTAATTTCAGTTATTTCTCTGTGTTGCCTGTGCGGGTCTGGGCAATGAGAAAATTCAATGTATATTTGGATTGTAAGTTAAATTTACAGTCATTAATCAGAATTATTTCTCTTTGTTGTCTGTGAGTGTCTGAGCATTTAGAAAATTTAGTTAATATTTTGGTACAAAATAAATTTGTATTTATTAATCACAATTATTATCTCTATATGTTGCATGTGCGGGTGTGAGCGTTTGAAAAATTCAGTTGATAGATTGTTAGTTAAATTTATATTTAATAACCATAGTTAATTCTCTGTGTTGTCTTTGTAAGCAGAAACTAATCCCTAAAATTTCATACATAACGGATTCATCGAAATTATTGATGGAAATAAATGGTACTTCGAGATAAGGTTTCTTAAATTTTCCATAGTTCGTGAGTTATGATTTCACTTCATGTATAAAACCAGTGCACACTCAACCTCTCATGGATAAACGGTCAAGTTAAATGCTTTCGTAGTATCTTAAAAGAAATTGTATCAACTGCCGTTTAAATATGTCAGTTCATTTTGACATCCACTACGCATAAGAGAAAGCATGTTTAATATATATACATACACTTATATATGTATATATATATACATATATATATAAATGTATATATATATAAATATAAATATGTATATATTTACGCATACTTATATTTTATATATATATATGTATATATATATATATATATATATATATATATATATATATATATATATATATATATATATATGTGTGTGTGTGTGTGTGTGTGTGTGAGAGAGAGAGAGAGAGAGAGAGAGAGAGAGAGAGAGAGAGAGAGAGAGAGAGTAAACAATCCATGTAATTCCTATTTTATTTTATTTTGTAGAATGTACCCTGACGGAGTAATGTTCTCATTCTCTGTTATGTCAGAACAATGTTCTGTGTTACATAAGAGAGCATCCCATACACAGCACAACAATTCCGTTCTTTTTCCCCCATTGTGATGGGCTCTATTTACTGAGATAATTTCGGGAGAGAAAGAAGGGGGAAAATGTTATAGAGATAATTTTTTTTTTTTTTTGCTTGGTTGTTTTCATAAATCTGTTTTTATCGTATAAAATTTTAGTAGAGAAATTTAACTCGCGAGAATAAATCGGGTTGAGTGGTTAGAGAGATATTATTATTATTATTATTATTATTATTATTATTATTATTATTATTATTATATTATTATTATTATTATTATTATTATTATTATTATTATTATTATTATTATTATTATTATTATTATTATTATTATTATTAAAGAAAGAATAACAAGATATAATAACCCATAATCTAAAAACAATAAAGGTTATTATGTTTTAAGATTGGAATGTTAATATTATGTTTTATATATTTTAATATTATATATATATATATATATATATATATATATATATATATATATATATATATATATATATATATATATACACACATGTATGTGTGTGTATGCAAGCTTAAAACAAAATATTAACATTCTGAGATATATATATATGAGATATATATATATATATATATATATATATATATATATATATATATATATATATATATATATACATATACATATATATATATATATATATATATATATATATATATATATATATATATATATATATATATATATATATATATATAACTTATTTAATATATATATGGTAACTAACTTATTTAATACTATAGATACAATATCATGGCGAACTTTATCGCAAATCATAGAAATTAACATTTTCAAATCCTTTGCATAACTCCCCATATCTTAAACGAAGATCCAACCAGCCCTGCCTTCGAAGCAAAACCAAATCCGGTACTATTACTGACAGAACGCGTTAATGGAACACGTTAATGAATCATAACCCAGCGTAGAATGTGCCACAGTCTTCCTTCTACACAGGCGTGCCAGTAACAATGTTTAGGTGACCAATTTAGCCAGTGGGATGTCCGCGCGCCGTGGCATTTGGCTCGAGCGTTACTGCCCATAACGAGGTATGTTATATCCACCAAAGTAAACCTGTTGTGTTTGTGCAATGAGACTCGGGCAGTTGTAGCATTGTGTTTGTGCTGCGAGGCTCGAGAAGTTGTAGAGTTCGGGATAAAGGGAGGTACTGCCGTGCTCTCAGAAATGAGTAGCTTCTGGAATTGGAGCGACCTCGTGATATTTCCCTGATGATAGTTGCTGTTCTGTTACGTAATCAGAATATGAGAATCTTCACTGTAAGGGGGTAGTGCTATCAGTGCAGGTCACATGGTGTGCACTGTAGGCTTTACTCAAGGGTCTTTGCAGCGTCCCTTCGGCCCCTAGCAGCAACTCCTTTCATTCATTTTACTGTACCTCCGTTCATATTCTTTTTTCCATCTTACTTTCCACCCTCTTTTAACGATTGTTTCTTTAGTGCAACTGCTAGGTTTTCCTCTTGTTACGCCTGTGTAACCTCTTACTCTCAGTTTTCCTTTCAGCGCTGATTGACCTCATAGGTCCCAGTGCTTGGCCTTTGGCCTAAATTGTATGTTCTGTAT
>NC_089765.1:17711320-17738820 GCF_040412425.1 Macrobrachium rosenbergii | reverse complement strand
TGCTATACCTAAGAATCACAGGGCAGAGAGCCCTGGAATCGGATCAGTCAAGACACCACCAAATGGGAATTGGAGATGCTACTTTGTGCCAGTAAGCTTCTCAAGAAGAATTTCTGGAGTGCTGTAGTATTTCATAATGTTACTCCTGTTTGTAATATTATTCTTTTGCAGATTATTATTATTATTATTATTATTATTATTATTATTATTATTATTATTATTATTATTATTATTATTATTATTATTATTATTATTATTATTATTATTATTATTATTTGAAGGGAATAGATCCTCTTTCAAACAGGTCGTATTAAAAAGGATGGCTGCATTATGCGAATTTATCTTATACAGTATCTTTTAATAAGACCTATTATTATTGTTATTGTTATTATTATTATTATTATTATTATTATTATTATTATTATTATTATTATTATTATTATTATTATTCAGAGGATGAAACCTATTCATATGGAACAAGCCCACCACAGGGGCCACTGACTTGAAATTCAAGAAGCTTCCAAAGAATATTAAGGTGTTCATTAGGAAGAAGTAAGAGGGGGTAAAAGGAAATACAGAAAGAGGAGATCCCACTTATTAAAAAGAAAAAAAATTAATAAATTCAAAAGTATATAAAAATGTGTTAACATGCAAGGAGAATAGTAGAAGGGGAGTAAATTGCAAAGTGTTTCATTGATAAGATTCTCGAAATGCTTTATCAAACGACAGAAAGAAACGGAAATAAATAATGTCAAGTATAAAAACATTTGAAGTTACTAAAACTATTTATAACTGTTTTTAGGCCTAAACCCATTAATCATAATTGAAATCATATTACGCACTGAAATTTAAAATAGGAAGGAAGAATTTTTATTATTTTCTTTATGTAAAATTCTCGACATTTTTTTATTAAGGGACAGAAGGAAACAAATAACATAATGTTATGTATAAAAAAATGGCATTACTAAAACCATTTATGCATAACTGATTTTAGGCCTAAACCACTCAACCATTAATTGAAATCATACTACCCACTCAAATTTTTTTACACAGTTTTTTATAAAATTATCGTAAATGCTTTATTAAGTGACAGAAGGAAGGAGAAGTAAAATAATGTCAAGTATAAAATACTTTTTACATTACAGAAAACATTTCTGTATAATAAAAAACATTTGACATTATCGAAACCATTTCTGTTATTTAAAAAAAAAATTTGACATTACCGAAAACATTTCTGCATAACTGATGAAAAACATTTGACATTACCGAAAACATTTCTGTATAACTGGTAAAAACGTTTGACATTACCGAAACCATTTCTGCATAACTGATAAAAACTTTTGACATTACCGAAACCATTTCTGTATAACTAATGAAAAACATTTGACATTACTAAAAACATTTCTGTATAACTGATAAAAACATTTGACATTACCGAAACCATTTCTGTATAACTGATAAAAAACATTTGACATTACCGAAAACATTTCTGTATAATGAAAAACATTTGACATTACCGAAACCATTTCTGTAAAATAAAAATAAAAACATTTGACGTTACCGAAAACATTTCTGTTTAAGTGATAAAAAACATTTGACATTACGGAAACCATTTCTGTATAACTGATAAAAAACATTTGACATTACCGAAACCATTTCTGTATCATAAAAACATTTTACCCTACCGAAAACATTTCTGCATAACTGCATTCAGGCCAACACCATTTAACCATAAAGTGAATCTCGGTAGCTATATCTTCCTTTGCTTCTCTCCGCGATGATTTGAAGATGAAAAATCATCTCCATTGCTATTACCTCTCCTTTCTAGCCAACTTTTACAGGTGAAGCGAAGAACGGGCGCCAGGTAAACAGTTCCTTAATTATCTCGATAATTGAAACCTTCCAAACAGGAGATATTGTTTTGACTTGCTGGAGGACGTAAGGCGTGGGAGAATTATTTAAGGGGAAAGTAACAGTTAAACTAGTCGGATGTGCTATGTCTTAGGTTCTGAGAGAGAGAGAGAGAGAGAGAGAGAGAGAGAGAGAGAGAGAGAGATGATGCTATGCCTCACGTTCTAGGGTAGGAGACAAAGTATATATATATATATATATATATATATATATATATATATATATATATATATATATTATATATATATACATATATATACATACATACATATATATATACATACATACACACACACACACACACACACATATATATATATATATATATATATATATATATATATATATATATATATATATATATATATATATATATATAGAGAGAGAGAGAGAGAGAGAGAGAGAGAGAGAGAGAGAGAGAGAGAGAGAGAGAGAGAGAGTATATATATATATTCTTTCATTTTAAACAAAGTATACATTTTATTCAAAGAATGTTGCACAACAATTTTCCTGCAATTTCGATATAAAATCCAAAGTAAAATATCATACAGAAATTATTCTTAAACTGATTGAAAGTCTACTTCGAGAACTGAAGCATTAAAAAAAAATGGCAGCTGCAGAAAACCTTTGAAATATTATCCCTTTTGCTAAGAATGACTGTTTGATCGTAAAAATTTCCCAAAAAATGAATTATAATACGACCGTATAACCACTGTCCTAAAAATGACAGGTTCACCCTCGTTGGTTGACGTATCACATAAACAACACGAGACAAACCCCCATAATTAATATTGGATTTTGTATGTTTAGTTTGATCGTCATAATAAACAGCTCTGATGTTTCTAAACAAGCCAAGTGTAAACGTAGGGTCAGGTCAGATCTGTGAACAAAATTAATGGGGTACAATGAATATTAAGGTGGTAATATGTGAAGGACTAAATTCAGTTCTCCATTTTTTAGTAAATAAATAAAAGAAATTGATTAATGCCAACATAAATTGCTTTGCATGGTGTGCGTAATAATTATGTAACATAAAAATTATTATTATTATTATTATTATTATTATTATTATTATTATTATTATTATTATTATTATTATTCAGAAGATGAACCCTATTCATATGGAACAAGCCTCAGGGGCCACTGACTTGAAGTTCAAGCTTCCAAAGTATATGGTGCTATTAGAAATAATTAACAGAACGTAATGGGAAACACATAAAGAAGAGATCACTTATCAAAGGAAAAAGAGGAGAAGAGAGAGAGAGAGAGAGAGAGAGAGAGAGAGAGAGAGAGAGAGAGACAGAAGAGAGATCAACAATTGTCGTTCAATTTTCATCCACCTACTAATACATAAAGAAGAGATCACTTATCAAAAAAACAAAGGAAGAGAAGAGAGAGAGAGAGAGAGAGAGAGAGAGAGAGATCAACAATTGTCGTTCAATTTTCATCCACCTACTAATACATAAAGAAGAGATCACTTATCAAAAAAAAAAAAAACAGAGAGAGAGAGAGAGAGAGAGAGAGAGAGAGAGAGAGAGATCAACAGTTGTCGTTCAATTTCCACCCACCTAACCCACCCACGAGTGACATGACAAGCAAACATCATCTGACTTCACCATCATCAGACGCCCGCCCACTTTGCCAAAGCGCCGGAAGAGAAAGACATACGAAATCACTCACCGATAACGTCGAGCTATTTTCTGTGTCTACGGCCGCTTGATCGCATGGCCCGGGGATTATTATCAGCCAATAAAACTCAGCAGATGTAATCTGCAACCGACGCCCCTGTTCAGAGCGAGTCCATTAAAGGATAAACGTCGCGTCCAAAATTAAAACTTTTGTAACGTGGGAGGAGGAGGAGGAGGAGGAGGAGGAGGAGGAGGAGGAGGAGGAGGAGGAGGAGGAGGAGCACCACCACCACCACCACCCCGCTGTGTATTCATCATCATTGACATTTCCAATAACGCTAAAATGGGAATTACGCGGGCATTCGTAATCGCGAGCAGTTGCAAAACAACAATATGCAAATGACGAGAACATTCGTGTGTAATTTGTCAAAACATGGTCGGTAATGCTGCTGTTTTGTGTGTGTGTGTGTGTGTGTGTGTGTGTCTTATGGTGTACCACAAAAATAGAGAGTAAAGGTGAATTGAAAATTAATGCAAATCGCGCATGTTAAACAGATCTGAAATCCGGTTATTTCCAGGCATAACCTTTGTGGGGCAGAATTAGTGAAATGAATCATATTACTTTGTTAGTCAATGCTAAGAGATGTTCGGTATTAACACGTCGTAAAGGAAAAGATTAATGTTGACACTAATCAGGTTAAAGAGTGTTTAAAGTAGTTAAACGACTTTTATTGTTGTAGACAGAATTGAAAGATAAGATTTGAAGTGAGAAATCTGTTAACCAGGGTATAATAGGTGTAGAAATTATCCTCTAAAGATAAGGAAGAATATTATACTAATAGTAGCAAACTTCGTCACTTTATAGTGGTTGTAAAATGGGTCAAATGATTCCAGAGAGAGAGAGAGAGAGAGAGAGAGTATAATTTTAAGCATTAGAAGGGATTTTTAATAAAGATAAAAAGACGCTGTTAGCAGTAAGAAAGAGCGAATAACTACGCTCATAAAAACAAGAAGGAAAGAGAGAGAGAGAGAGAGAGAGAGAGAGAGAGAGAGAGAGAAATAAGTTTGAGCATTAGAAGGGATTTTTAATAAAGATAAAAAGACACTTAGCAGTAAGGAAGAGCGAAAAACTACGTTAGCAAAAGCAGTTAAAGAGAGAGAGAGAGAGAGAGAGAGAGAGAGAGAGAGAGAGAGAGAGAGAGAGAGAGAGAGAGAATGATCTTGAGCAGTAAAGGACTTTTAATAAAGATAAAAAGACACTGTTAACAGTAAGAAAGAGCGAAAAACTACGTTCACAAAAGCAGAGAGAGAGAGAGAGAGAGAGAGAGAGAGAGAGAGAGAGAGAGAGAGAGAGAGAGAGAGAGAGAGAGAGAGAGAGAGAAAGAGGTGTCTCTTCATTCTCCTGATACAATTCATGAAAGAAAGTAGCTTATGATCTGCATTGGAGAAAAAAATGACGCTTATTTTAATCGTCTTCAATTGATACACAAACAGTGTTGATTTTGGAAAGCGAGTGAAACAAGGGTGATATATCTAAGATCCTCATTTGCTAATGGATTCGTTTGATAGAACTGGGCGAGTTGGATAAAGGAGCTTTTGAACTGAGACCTTTAGCAGAATGGTAAAGGCGTCTCTTCAATTTTCTTTTTATATATTTTATATACATTTACCGTGTCCTACCTTCTACCTGGTACCTGTTTTCGTTTATTTTTTTTTTTACTTTTCTTTCAATAAACCTGCCATTTTGTTATCCCACAATGGACTTTATTTAATTATATGTTTTTTTATGCTGCTAACACAGCAGGTGTTCCTTTCTGTCCTACTGACCCCAATTTTGAAAGTTGGGAAGTCTTCCAACCGGATCTATGTGATTCGTTCTTTAAATCTAGAATATGTTTATTCCTATCCTCCTTACATTGAATTTTATATGTATATAAATTATATATATATATATATATATATATATATATATATATATATATATATGTATGTATATATATAATGTATATATAAATATAAATGTATACTTACATTGCTCTATTCCCATTCCCATTATATATATATACACATATATATATATGTATGTATGTATGTATGTATGTATGTATGTAGATAGATAGGTAGATAGATAGATAAATAGATAGACAAATAAATGTAAATATATTGCTTTTATTCCCATTCCCCTTTTGTGTGTGAATGTGTGCTTGTATCAAATAATCATTTCCTTTTCGAACCAAATAAACTGCAGGACAAAAAAAAAAAACAGCAATAGTCAAGAGACACAGACTAGTACGAGCCCGAGTGCTCCCCATTAAATCCATATTTGAGTACCGACCTGGTGGTTCTTTGGGATGCAATGAAGCCGGTTCCTCCACCTTCTAATCCTCCTCTTATTAGGACAAATGGATGCTCGTTATTTATTCATCATCATCATCTCTCTCTCTCTCTCTCTCTCTCTCTCTCTCTCTCTCTCTCTCTCTCTCTCTGTGGGAGTTATCATCATCATCATCATCATCATCCTCCTCATTAAATTAAGTAGAGGTCTTCGAGGGCCATCATTTCTTGAGTTCTCTTCCGGAGAGAAGAGGAAGAAGAAGAAGAAGAAGTAGAAGAAGAAGAAGATTCGGGATGTACATGGGATGCTGGTCGAGTGCTGTGATGCCAGAGAAAGGGCTGATGGTTGGTGGGACGTAACAGCTGGGGATAATGATGAGTGTAATTTATTTTAATTTTGAGAATCGTGTGTTTGCATTTTTGAACTGATAAACTAAATGGATGTCATGTATCTTAGTGCTAATATAACAAAATGATTGTCATGTATCTTAGTGGTAAATACCTAAATGATTGTCTTGTATCTTAGTGGTAAATACCTAAATGATTGTCTTGTATCTTAGTGCTAAATATCTAAATGATTGTCATGTATCTTAGCGCTAAATAGCTAAATGATTGTCATGTATCTTAGTGGTAAATACCTAAATGATTGTCATGTATCTTAGTGCTAAATGCCTAAATGGTTGTCATGTATCTTAGTGCTAAATACCTAAATGATTGTCATGTATCTTAGTGCTAAATAACTAAATGATTGTCATGTATCTTAGTGCTAAATATAACTAAATGATTGTTATGTATCCTATTACTAAATACCTAAATGATTGTCATGTATCTTAGTGCTAAATAACTGAATGGTTGTCATGTATCTTAGTGCTAAATACCTAAATGATTGTCATGTATCTTAGTGCTAAATAACTAAATGGTTGTCATGTATCTTAGTGCTAAATATAACTAAATGGTTGTCATGTATCTTAGTGCTAAATACCTAAATGATTGTCATGTATCTTAGTGCTAAATAACTTTGTCATGTATCTTAGTGTTATGGTTCCTGTGTCGGCGTTTGTGCTCAAACACTAATTGATAATGATGTGTCTTAATATTGTGATCGTGTGTTTAGTTGAATTCAAAAGCTAAAATTATGTTAATGTATCTTGATATTGTAAATTTGTGTTCGCATTTGAACTGAAAGACTAGATGATATTAATGTTACGAATCGTGTGATCAGATTACAACTCAAAAACTAAATGAAATTAATGTATGTTAATGTTATGGTTCGCGTGTTCAAATTATAAATCAAAAACTAAATGATTGTAATGTATCTTAATGTTAAGATTCCTACGTTCAGATTTGAACTCAAAAACTAGATGATATTAATGTATCTTGATATAATGATTCTTGTGTTCTCATTTAAACCCAAAACTAAATGATATCAGTTCAGTAATTCAGATTTCGAAGCTGAATTGGATCTCTGTCTAATGTTTTGTTCCTTGTTGGAGCTAAAGAAATGGTACGTTAATTTTTCCTGATTAAAGTCAATAAGGAGTGAGAATGATAGGAAAATGTATGATTTGACAACGTCAGTTAAAATAATCAAGACAGTGAAATGAATAAGCACTTAGTGACGGTTGAGTTTAAATCTAGGAATATTTAGGTTTGTTTTTCACCATTTTCCTGTATTTGTTTAATGTATATATATATATATATATATATATATATATATATATATATATATATATATATATATATATATATATATATATGTGTGTGTGTGTGTGTGTGTGTATATTTATGTGTATATATTCTGTATATACAGTATATATGCATATATTTAATTTATATTATATATATATATTTATATATATATACAGTATATATATATATATTATATATATATATATATATATATATATATATATATATATATATATATATATATATATATATATATATATATATATATCAAGGTGTGATGTATAATGTAGAACAATATTTCCATTTGGATAATGATAAACGCTTTCAGTTATCGAATTCACATAATAGAAAATAAAGAAAAATTCCTGGCTAGATTATAAAACAGGGTCACGCTTCACAACTGAAGACTGCAGGTCATTTAACTAGTTGATAATGGATCTGAATATTTTAACTGACATTGAAGTAAAGAATTCTTCCTCTATTTCTCGCAGGGTCTGGGTGCCTGGTTTGGAAGGAGTGGGCGGCCCAAGGATGTAATCTTTCTCAGTCTCAGGTGAGAAGAATTTTAGTTTTCATACATGCATATGCGCGGGCTCAAACAAATATATATATATATATATATATATATATATATATATATATATATATATATATATATATATATATAATCATAATCAGTAAGCTACAAACGTCCTTTAATATCCAATTCGCTCTACCTCGGAAATAATATATTTTCATATGTGTTACCGAAGGGGATTTTTAGTTGATAATCAGTTCGTCGTCCCGTGGGCTCGAACCAGCGAAGGACAAGAACTGAGAACTACAGTGGACGCATTAACCCACACGGCCAGCAAGTGAGGCGATGTGATAAAAGTCATATATATATATATATATATATATATATATATATATATATATATATATATATATATATATATATATATATATATATATATACATATATATATACATATAATTGACACCCAATGGGAATTATATGCGATAAATTTATTATAGAGATACAATCATAACTAAATTTCTAATCACTGTAGAATCAAGGGCAGTAACATTTTCGGGAGAAGTGAAAAAACCTACTCTCTCTCTCTCTCTCTCTAATCTTTCCAATCCTTCCCCATTATTCCCGACATCACCTCTCCTGTCGTCTTCCATCACGCCCTTTCTTAACCCGCGGAACTCTCCCTTTTCACGCCTTTTCCATCTCTGGGACGATTGCAGACCGCGGTGTCGAAAAGAACTCACCTCCTGGATAAAATATGGCGCCGCGAGTGGGTTTTGAGTTCACTCGGTTCTTGATTTGTGATTCTTGTCCAGATTGTCCCCAGGCGATTTATTCGCTTCTTTCTGGGCGGTAAAAATGAACGAGAATGCACTACATTGCGTCAGAGAGAGAGAGAGAGAGAGAGAGAGGAAGTGGTGAGATAGAGTTGCACAGACAGAGATGAATGTCACGCAATATCATTTTGGGGTGAAAAAAAAAAAAAAAAAAAAAAAAAAAAAAATATATATATATATATATATATATATATATATATATATATAACACTGCCCTCATTTCTTTTATTAATGCACAGAACAATTGTGCAAGTGACTTAATTATATATATATATATATATATATATATATATATATATATATATATATATATATATATATATATATATATATATATATATATATATATATACATATACACATACAGTGTGTGTGTGTGTGTATTTGTGACTGCCCGCGCGAGCTTGTACGAATGTAATAATTCACAATTAGCCATGAGTGGCATATGTACGACCTAACCTTTTGCAACATGGAAATTAGCAGGTGTAGAGGACATTTCTGCCTCGCTTGCAATTGACATCTCTCTCACGTAGAGTGTTTGTTTTTTTTTTTACCGGACAAGCGCGATCCATCATTTACGAGTGAACGCCACTTACGGTAATGGAAAAATTATCAAAATTTTTTTCCCTTGAAGTATGAAAGCTTAGTTTTTTTTTTTTTTTTTTTTAGGGATTGATATTCACGAGAGAGGCAGATGGATGGAAATGTCGGCCATTTGTTATGGAAGTTAGATTTTGAATTAGAATTTTGAATTATAATTTCGATATAAGATTCAACGTAGTCTGCAGAATCATTATTTAGTTATTTTTGTTGGTCCTAATGAATAGATTCAAATTGCATCTAGAATACCCGAGATTGTGTTAAGGCTGTTAATATCACATTCTCATAAAATCGTGTTGATCGATGTTAAGAACTAGTCTTCTCTCTCTCTCTCTCGCACGCAATTCAAGAGGGACGGTATGGGTATATTGCCTATGCCTACTGTAGTTTGCCTCTGTTGACCTAAATTCCGAATTATGTACCTAGTTGTTAGTGGAACGTTGAGGGTCGACTCTGAGAGAGAGAGAGAGAGAGAGAGAGAGAGAGAGAGAGAGAGAGAGAGAGATCTCCAGGCTTGAGTGTTCATTGCTCCGTCAAAACATAAGGGCCTCTATGAGGTAATCCCCACCTCACCTGGGTAATCCCCACCTCACGTGGGTTATCCCCACCTCACATTGGCAATCCCCACCTCACCTGGGAGAAACCAGTAATGGGATAATCATGAGAACTTCTCTTTCCGGAATGAAATCTGTTCAGATTCCCATATCAGTAATAATAGCCCAGTTTTTTTGACACAGCCCATTTCATTTTGAAATCACTGAATTTTATGTTAATGAATTTGCCATTTTGAGCAATATTAGTTAATTAAAAGAACATTCCACCTTTTAGTTTCCCCTGCGATGAAGTTAAATTGTAATGAAGACAATTTTACGAAATGCACTTTGGTATCGGACGTTATATTTTCCGTAAGAAAATTGGTCTTACATTCTTCATCGGTATTATCCCATGCACTTTTTCCAAAAATGCGGATAAAACAGTCGAAGACAAGAGAAACCACCTGACACACGAAAACATCTTATTCGAAATCGCAAACGACATTTGACCAGCATTGAGAAACGAGCAGAAGAATCCGCTGACATTCGCCAAAGAATCAGTCACGCAAATGTGTAAGTTCATCGCCATGAGGAAATGGTTATGAGGACAGCTCCGACAATATCGCTCCGTCCTTGTCTGTGGTAAATGTCCTCGACTGTATTGCCGGCGAATTCGTGCAATAATGCATTTTGCCCCGAGAGAGAGAGAGAGAGAGAGAGAGAGAGAGAGAGAGAGAGAGAGAGAGAGAGAGAGAGAAAAGATCTGAGATTAAATATGTTTGTTGTACTTGTGTTTGTTTTACATAAGTTTCATTTTTATTCTTCTGCCCAAAGAGATTTATGCAAGAAATGTGTTACCTAAATAAATTCCATTGTTGAAAAATAATTTGCTCCTAGAGAGAGAGAGAGAGAGAGAGAGAGAGAGAGAGAGAGAGAGAGAGAGAGAGAGAGAGAGAGAGAGAGAGAGAGAGAGAGAAATGTTGTTGGACTTGACTTGTATGCTCTAGAGAGAGAGAGAGAGAGAGAGAGAGAGAGAGAGAGAGAGAGAGAGAGAGAGAGAGAGAGAGAGAGAGAAATGTTGAGGGACTAAACTTGTGGATACCCTAAATAAATTCCATTGTTGGCGAATTCAGGGAATAATTTGCTCCTAGAGAGAGAGAGAGAGAGAGAGAGAGAGAGAGAGAGAGAGAGAGAGAGAGAGAGAGAGAGAGAGAGAAATGTTGAGGGACTAAACTTGTGGATACCCTAAATAAATTCCATTGTTGAATAATTGCTTAGAGCGAGAGAGAAGAGAGAGAGAGAGAGAGAGAGAGAGAGAGAGAGAGAGAGAGAGAGAGAGAGAGAGAGAGAGAAATGTTGAGGGACTAGAGAATAAGCTCTAGAGAGAGAGAGAGAGAGAGAGAGAGAGAGAGAGAGAGAGAGAGAGAGAGAGAGAGATGTTGAGGGACTAAACTTGTGGATACCTAAATAAATTCCATTGTTATGATAGGGAATAATTTTCCAGCAAATTATTAAATAAATTCCAGTATTGGAGACTTCATGCAATAATGCATTTTGCCCAGAGAGAGAGAGAGAGAGAGAGAGAGAGAGAGAGAGAGAGAGAGAGAGAGAGAGAGAGAGAGAATGTTGGAGGACTTCATTTGTGGGCCTTGAGCGTGGACTTATATTGTCTTTCCTCGTGAATACGTGTGCGGTGAACTGTCGCGCGACTGTGTCGTGTTTTCGGAATGAAGTTGATATTGGGTACTTTGTTTCCCAAGTAGAGTTCCCTTTAAAGGCTTTTCTTTATCTTCATAATTATTTACTTATCCCTCAACTTTATAGCTATTGCTGATGGCAATATTTATACCTATTTCATTTGTCTCTTCCAATTCCTGCTGTTATTCGGGATTATAGATATATTACTTTCTTCTTTCACTCATCATCTGGTTCACTGAGGTGCTTCAAGAAAGCACCCGTTTCATTTTGTGCTTGCATTTTCAATCTCCCCGAGGATGCTGTGCGATTGGAACCTCCAAAGCTCGGGCAGAAATGCAGGGCATTAATACCTACAAAAAATTCTCCTCGTATTCCAATAATTTACTTACATTTTCATTTTTATTTATTGATTTGTTAATGTATTTTTTCTTTTCTAAGAACTGGTCCCTTCTTTCTGTATTTCCTTTGACCTTCTGTTACTTCTTTCAAATGAACGCCATATTCTTTTGAAGCTTGAATTTCAGCATGTTCCATATGAGTAGGGTTCATCTTCAGGATAATAATAATAATAATAATAATAATAATAATAATAATAATAAATAATAATAATAATAATAATAATAATATATTCTTTGGTGGCTTGATTTTCAAGTCAGTGGGCCCCCAGTGGGCTTGTTCCATATGAATAGGGTTCATCTTCAGGATAATAATAATAATAATAATAATAATAATAATAATAATAATAATAATAATAATAATAATAATAATAATAATAATAATATATTCTTTGGTGGCTTGATTTTCAAGTCAGTGGCCCCCCAGTGGGCTTGTTTCATATGAATAGGGATTCATCTTCTGAATAATAATAATAATAATAATAATAATAATAATAATAATAATAATAATAATAATAATAATAATAATAATAATAATAGCATGGGTCACTATTATGGTGAAGAAATACACAGTGGTGTAAATGTAAATATATATTAGAAATATAAAAATACATTTATACCATTCTGGATTTCTCCACAACAACAACAATAATAATAATAATAATAATAATAATAATAATAATAATAATAATAATAATAATAATAATAATAATAATAAACAAAAGGGCACACTCTAATGTGTGTTCATTTCGACCCATGAGGAAATAGACACCATATTCCTTCCATTCCCATTCCAAGTGACAGCTGACATTCCCGACGCCGAGGACGTTCCTTCAATAGTCTTTTATATATCTTCCGGGCAGAGAAAGGAGACTAATGGAAGGTTGACCTCATCGCCCGAGGGAAAATATATGCTAAGATCGTCTTCGAGGCATTATGTGGCTTTTGATAGTAATGGCTCTATTTATCAAGGGGGGAGGGGGGGATTAGAGGTCTGGACAGGAGATGTCATTACGACCGGAATATGTCAAAGGTAGAAACAGTGGGCGAGGACAAAGGACAAAGGATGAATGTATGTATGTATGTATATATATATATATATATATATATATATATATATATATATATATATATATATATATATATATATATATATATATATATATATATATATATATATATATATATATATATATATATACATACATACATGTTGAAATAATCAACTCACAGTCAATTGTGGAACAGAAATAGATTTCTGGTTCCAACTTCTTTTATGACTTTTGTGGCTTGGTTGGCAGCGATCTTGTCTTTCAGTTGAATGACTTCTGGGTTCGATCCTAATGTGAGTCAGAAATACATGCATATATATATGTATATATACATTTATACATTTGTATATATATACATAAATATTTATTTATTTATTTATTTATTTATTTATTTATTTATTTATTTATTTATTTATTTATTTATATGAGTTGATCTGGCAGCTTTTCGAATAAAATATTTGTAGCTGATCAAGTGAGGTAATCTTTCACGCGAGAGTCAAATAATCCAGTCTAAGTTAATGAGATAAATGTAATTACTGTTACATTACTTTACATGACCAGATATACATGAATTAAGACACCACAACACACAGAAAGTATATTTCGTTAAGTATTTATACATTTTTATGCTTTCCAATTTTACGTCAACTATTGAAAATATCCCAAATCGTTTTTAATATTGAAAAATTTGAAAACCGTGCAAAATCTTTCGTATGCCAGAATTATTAAAAGCACCTGAAATTGCATAATGGTTTGTTTCCAAAAGAAAGGGTATAAATATTTTGTTTAATTTTCCATTATTCCTTAACATATAACATAAAATTTAATAAGTAAGTCGTATACTTCCGAAGTGTTCATAATACTCAAATATTTAATGAATTATTTATTTAATGAATATTAGTCAGCCTTCATAATACTCAAATATTTAATAAATATATCAGTCAACCTTCATTATACTCTAATATTTAATAAATATATTAGTCAGCCTTCATAATACTCGAATACTTATTCAATTGCTTATTCCTTTCAGAACAGCAGTGAACAGTTGATGATTCCCGTAGCACGCGCGATGAAATATGAGGCCGTCCGCGCAAAAGCCGTGATCCCTTCCGCCCATTTGCAATAATCGCCCGTTGTTAATAACTTTTAGCTGGAAAAAGTGCTTGGCCACTTTAATTAATGTGCGTATTTGCGTAAGTGCCGTGAATTAATCATACAGAATTTGTAAACAAACATGGGAAAAAACACGGGGAGAGAATGTGGTGCTTGTTTTTTGTATTTGCTTGGTGTATTTGTCTCGTTGGGAAAAATTGGGAAAGAATGTGGTGTTGGTTTTTTTCTGTTGTCTTTGTCCGTGGGAAAAAATTGGGGAAGAATGTGGTGTCGGTTTTTTTCCTGTTGTCTTTGTCTCTAGGAAAAATTTGGGGAAAGAACGTGATGCTGTTTTTTTATGGTATCTTTGTCTCTGGGGAAAAACATAGGAAGAGAATGTGATGGTGTTTTTTTGCTTTGTTTTTCTGTGGTATCTTTGTATGTAGGGAAAAAACTTGGTGAAAGAATGTGATGGTTTTTGTCTAGTATCTTCGTCTGTAGGGAAACATTTTGGGGGAAAGAATTTGATGCTTAAATGATTTTTAGTTTTTCCCTGGTATCTTTGTCTCTAGGGAAAAAAACTTGGGGAAAGAACGTGATGCTGGTGTTTTTTCCTTTGTTTTTCCCAGTATCTTCGTCTCAGGGGAAAAAACATGAGAAGAGAATGTGATGTTGGTATTTTTTTCTTTGTTTTTATCTCTTCTCATGTCTCCGGGAAAAAACTTGGGGAAAGAATGTAATGCTGGTGTTTTTTCCCATCTGTTCTTTTGTCTTTGTAAATATTTCCACTTTCCTAGTTATTTTGTTTGTGGGATGACTCAGTAATTAAGGAATGAATAAATAAGATATATTGAAATTTCTCTGTAAGTGTAGATTTATGCTACAAGATAGTCCAAAGCTTATTCAAGTTGCAGTTAAAAGGTATATTTTACACATGCTACACACTCCTGTACACACACACACACACACACACACACACACACACGACTTCAAACAGTTTCCAAACAATGGTACCCAGGATGTTTTTCCAGGTATAGACTCTGCTTTTAAGTCTGAAATGTAGGAAATTCAGAATGAACTCCAAAGGCACCCCGCACATTACTAACCATTTTTGGCCTTAGAATGACATCAAAGGTTTATAAACGGGAAGGATAATTAAGGCTAGAGAGAGTTAAAATAAAAAGAAAAAAATCACTAACTCAGGAGGGCTAACTTGGAGTTAAAGCAATTATGTTAAAAAAGAAGAAAATTCACTAACTTACGAGATTGTACTGAGAGGTCTTGATGACAAGTGGTTGGATAAGAAAACAAGTGAAAAATGCGCCGAAGTTTCTTCGGCGCAATCGAGTTTTCTGTGCAGCCGCTACAGCGTATGACCAAGGCCACCGAAAATAGATCTATCTTTCGGCGGTCTCGGTATAATGCTGTATGAGCCGCGTCCCATGAAACTTTCAGCCATAGCCAGGTGGTGGCCTGTCCTATAGCGTTGCCAGACGGCCAAATCATGGCTAACTTTAACCTTAAATAAAATGAAAACTACTGAGGCTAGAGGGCTGCAATTTGGTATGTATGATGATTAGAGAGTGGGTGATCAACGTACCAGTTTGCAGCCCTCTAGCCTCAGTAATTTTTAAGATCTGAGGGCGGACAGAAAAGATGCGGTCAGAATAAAGTGCGGACGGACAGGCAAAGCCATCTCAATAGTTTTCTTTTACTGAAAACTAAAAATCACTATAGTGTAAAGAGAAAATAAATGAAGACTGGGTTAGGATTAATAATTTAAGAATAAGGAGGGTTTATGGGATTTTCTTTAGTTTTAAGGCTGGGGTTATTATTATTATTATTATTATTATTATTATTATTATTAACAATCTCATAATACTAGGAAAGTGAGAGCAAAATTATTATTATTATTATATTTTATTATTATTATTATTAGTAAGAAAGAATGCGCTGTATATTACTGGAATGAGTGATGGAGTGTAAGGAAAAAAGGAGATTATTGGAAAAAAGTAAGAACCATATAAATATATAAAATATTATAAAATAGAATATTATAAATATAAATCTTGAAGAGGAAGAGGAGAGCCAAGCGAAGATTTGGTAAAAGGTAGAGAGTATAAAATTAATGGCGAAAGAAATGTCTCGTAATCACTGTAAACAAACTTAATGAATATTCATGACCAAGTTCACTTTTGATCGAAACACAAGTGGAGAGATACTGTTTGACGAGTATGCAAATTCGTTTCTTGATAAGATCTTCAGTCTTGTGTATAGAGTTGTTGAAATAAAACCAGACATTATTATTTGCCTTTTTTAGTTTTCTGTAAAAGAAAACTGTTGTGCCGGCTTTGTCTGTCCGTCCGCACTTTATTCTGTCCGCCCTCAGATCATAAAAACTACTGAGGCTAGAGGGCTGCAAATTGGTATGTTGATCATCCACCCTCCAATCATCAAACATACCAGATTGCAGCCCTCTAGCCTCTATAATTTTTATTTTATTTAAGGTTAAAGTTGTCCATGATGGTGAGTGTGGCAACTATATAGGAGAGGCCACCACCGGCCATGGTTAAAGTTTCAATGGCCGCGGCTCATGCAACATTATACCGAGACCATCCAAAGATATTTCTATTTTCGGTGGCCTTGATTATACGCTGTAGCGGCTGTACAGAAAACTCGATTGCACCGAAGGAACTTCGGCGCATTTTTTACTTGTTTTAAATATAGATTATATATTTGTCAATGTAAAGAGAAGGAGATTTTGTGTGTGTAAAGCCTTTAAAAGATGAATATCATTCTTGACTTAACCAGATACCATTATTTGCGTTTTTAAAATAGATTATGTACATTAATCAATATAAAAGAAATAATTTTTTTTGTATAAAACCTTTAAAAGATGAATACAATCCAAGACTTAATTTCTAAGGTTATCATCAAAAATGAAATTATAGCCCGGATCCCAATGTTCCATCTCATGCATTTCATAATGTATATACAAATAAAAAAAAATAAAATAAAAACCGAAGCAAAAAAAAAAAAAAAAGAAAATTAAAAGAAACGCCTTGTAAGCCTTTGACTTATGTGAAGATGAATAGAGGTGAATGGGAAGGGTGGGGGTGGGGATGGGTGTGGGAGTAGGAGGTGGATGAAAAGAGCTTTAAAGTACGCCGGAGCTTCACGGACAGGTGAAGTGTACCTGAGTGAGAGAGTGAGAGTGAGTGAGTGAGTGAGTGAGTGAGCTTTTGAGGACTCAAAGGGGCAGCTAGACTGAGTTAGCTTTTGATGCCATAGAGCGCAAACCGGGTTAACTCCTCCTTTCAAGGATTTATTCAAAGGGGGCTATTATGTTCAAGAGTTTTATGTGTGTGTGTGTATGTGTGTATGTATATAATATGTATATATATATATGAATAATAATAATGCTATTATGTTCAAGAGTTTTATGTGTGTGTGTATGTATGTATAAAATATATATATATATATATATATAATAATAATATATTATGTTAGTTTTATGTGTGTATGTATGTATGTATAAAATATATATATATATATATATATATATATATATATATATGTATATATAATAATAACGCTATTATGTTCAAGAGTTTTACGTGTGTGTATGTATGCATGTATGTATGTATGTATGTATGTATAAATATACAGTATATATATAATATATATATGTACAGTATACAGTATATACATACATACACACACACACACATATATATATATATATATATATATATTATATATAAACATAATAATAATAATAATAATAATAATAATAATAATAATAATAATAATAATAATAATAATAATAATAATAATAATAATAATAATAATAATAATTTTGTTTTAGAATGAACTATAAAGCAACAAACGTTATATTCATATTTTTTCAATAAAATCGTAAAAGTCATCCCTTATTTGTAATTGTATATATATGTGCGTATCACATATTCTTCTATGTGTATCTGTGTATAACATCGATAAAACCACTATTCCCCTATTTTAGTATGCAAATTGATTATTCCTTTCCCCGAGATTTGGGAACGGGACGTAACGTCCCTGGGGTCGGGACTCGCCATCTCCCACCTCGGGACCATCCCGTCTCACCAGTGACCACTGCATAAATATGCATTATGGAGTCTCCCTTGTTCTAGTTTCCGGATGGTACGTATTGTCTCTAGAGTCAGTGGGCGTAGATTCTAGAGTCTGTGGGTGTAGATTCTAGAGTCTGTGGGCGTAGATTCTAGAGTCTGTGGGTGTAGATTCTAGAGTCTGTGGGCGTAGCTTCTCGAGTCTGTGGGCGTAGCTTCTAGAGTCTGTGGGCGTAGATTCTCGAGTCTGTGGGCGTAGATTCTAGAGTCTGTGGGCGTAGATTCTAGAGTGTGGGCGTAGATTCTAGAGTCTGTGGGCGTAGATTCTAGAGTCTGTGGTCGTAGCGTCTAGAGTCTGTGGGCGTAGCTTCTCGAGTCTGTGGGCGTAGATTCTAGAGTCTGTGGGCGTAGATTCTAGAGTCTGTGGGCGTAGATTCTCGAGTCTGTGGGCGTAGCTTCTAGAGTCTGTGGGCGTAGATTCTCGAGTCTGTGGGCGCAGCTTCAAAAGTCTGTAGGCATAACTTCTAGAGTCTGTGGGCATAGCTTTTCGAGTCTGTGGGCGCAGCTTCAAAAGTCTGTAGGCATAACTTCTAGAGTCTGTGGGCATAGCTTTTCGAGTGTGGGCGTAGCTTCTCGAGTCTGTAGGCGTGGCTTCTCGATCCTCTCTTACATTACCGACAGGTTTGACGATATGTAATGGTTTAATTATATTTGAAGCCTGAAGGGTTTTGATGTGGAAGGCTAGAGAACAGAATTAAAAATTCTTGTAAGTGGGAATTATTGACTCCTATTCTGAATACATTATTCTCATTCCATCAAGATTTGGAGAATCTATCCTGAGTGAAGGATTATTCAAGTATTTTATTTTAACACCTTGAAAGTTTAATGTATGTTATATTCATTTGACATAAAAATTTTCTAAATTCTTCGTAATATGCATATTATATGCATACGTAAGTATTAGATTTATATATGTGATTTATATATGTATATATATATAATATATATATATATATATATATATATATATATATATATATATATATATATATATATATTCAAGTATTTTATTTTAACATCTTGAAAGTTTAATGTATATTATATTCATTTGATATTTGATATGGAAAGTTTCTAAATTCTTCGTCATATACATATTATATGCATACGTAAGTATTAGATTTATATATGTACACACACACACACATATATATATATATATATATATATATATATATATATATATATATATATATATATATATATATATATACACATATATGTAAACACAAGGCTTGAGAGTGAGAGAGAGAGAGAGAGAGATTTCCTAAGATAATTCTGGGATGTGAGTGGGTCGGTTTCTCTCTCTCTCTCTCTCTCTCTCTCTCTCTCTCTCTCTCTCTCTCTTCACATTTGTCTCAGCCCTCCACAGTGCAGTGCAGGAGTCCTGCATTTGACATGACCTACCTGGCAGCTTCGATTCTTCTCAGGGGAGATTGCGTAGCTCATGCGTCCGGGATTTAAATGGAACTCTTCCCCACCTCAGACCTCCAGGATTCGCCTCATATCTTGAACTCATTCGTGATGTGAGTTTCTCTCTCTCTCTCTCTCTCTCTCTCTCTCTCTCTCTCTCTCTCTCTCTCTCTCTCTCTCTCTCTCTCTCTCTCTCTCTCCTCTGTTCTCCGTGTGTACGTAAAATGGAAAATTGTAATAAGTAAATGCAGAGAATAAACGTAGAATGGAAAATTGAAAGACGCACAGTAAATGTTTAGAAATAGCAGGAAAATTTGGCTGTTAAAATGGAACGGGAAGATAAGGGAAATAATTTACGATTGGGTATAGGGAAAAAATAGGAAAATATGGCTGTTAAAACAGCAGAGGGCTGCAAATAACGTAATTCTTTATCGTTTGTTAAAACAAATCTGTCTCTCTTTGTTATCTGTAAGTAAAAAAGGAATAAATGAAAAGGGTAATTTACGATTGAATGTCAGGACAAAGCAGGCAATATGGCTGCTAAAATAGAAAAAGGCTGTAAATAAATAAAATCGTAAATGGCTTTTTATTTGCATAATGCTAATAATCGTTATCATCGTTATCATCTTGATGAACCTAACTTCACATATCATAAAGAATAAAAATAATCAAGTAAAAAATGCGCCGAAGTTTCTTCGGCGCAATTGATTTTTCTGTACAGCCTTTACAGCGTATAATCAAGGCCAACGAAAATAGATCAATCTTTGGTTGGTCTCGGTATAACGCTGTATGAGCCTCGACCCATGAAACTCCCCGTGGCGGCTTGACCTATATCGTTGCCAGAAGCACGATGACGGCTAACTTTAACCTTAAATAGCATAAAAACTACTGAGGCCAAAGGGCTGCAATTTGGTATGTTTGATGACTGGAGGGTGAATGATCAACATACCAATTTGCAGCCCTCTAGCCTCAGTAATTTTTACGATCTGAGGGCGGACAGAAAAAGTGCGGACGGACAGACAATAGTTCTCTTTCACAGAAAACTAAAAAGGAAAGTTGAAAATTGATGTATTTTCTCTACATTTATGTTTAAATTCATAATGGGGAATGTTAAAGCTTTTAAAAACGCTGTACCCCTTCTCATTTATGTGGGTAGTAAGAATATTTTTTTATTCACATAATCGAATTTTATTTAGCTACATAATCTATGATACCACATGACTGTTACAGCGATATATACCCAGTAACCCCGTGGGCATTCCCATGTGGGTGCTTATGCATGTTCACGGTCTAATACCTTCATAAAAATATGAGATATGAAAATGAGAATATGTGAAAAATAATTATTTTTTCCCAAATCAGATATCGCATGTAGCGTTTTCAAATAATGATTAGAAATATCCCAGTCGCTGTACCTAATAACTAGAATTGAAACATTAATATAATAGAGACAATATATAGCAATAAAGACACGTTTATTTTTACGCACAAATGATACGATTCCATTCAGAAATAACCCCATGCCCCAGCAAAAAAAAATATATAATAATAATAAAAATAAATGCAAAGAAACATCGAGATAGATTCATGTTTTTGACAGATGAATTGCATTAAATTGGCCCTGGAATATGAATGGTACGTTCCCCGGTAAAATATACGTTACCCCCTTTTCATACTCAATTAACCAGCTTTCGTATTTTACAAATTCATAATGGTTTTGCCGTTTGTGAATGTAAATACAAAAGTGGATACCCGGTGAAAGGGTGTATTAGAATATTTTTTAAACGAGGTTTGTTGATACGGTCGTAAATGGCACCATTACTATTGAAGGAAGGTTTGCGCAAAAATATTAGAGTACAGAAAAATTTTGATGTTGCGCTGATCGCTCAGTTATTGGTTACAGAAAAATGCTATATTGCGCTGATTGATCAGTTATACTTGTGGCGATTTGCCCGATTGAAATTTGAGTGCACTGGTAATACGAATGCCATGAATATTAATTCTTTTACTATTTGGCAAATTTACTTATGTTGGTTTTTCAGTGGGTTACGTGAAGATTAGCAGTAAGTTTTTGCAGCGTTTGTTGTTTGAAAATAAATGAATATTTCTTTTATGTTTTTTTTTCCTGGAAGGATAATGGAAATGGATATTGGAGTAGTGGAGGCTGTTTTGGGAAATGAATTCCAATTTAGAAATTAAAATAAAATACAAAGAGTCTTCATTTACCGGTGCTTGTTATGACATGACCGCTGATTGTATTTCGGTATTATTTTGTAAAAATGAATGAATTGATTCGATGGGAGAATATGCACACACACACACACACACACACACACACACACACACACAGACACATCTCACAGAAGTACACCCACAGTTACCGAGAAGAGGGAAAAAAAACTATCCTTTCCACCTCTGCATCAGAAATATAACCAAACAATATTCCGTTGCATGTAACAATGTAGTATTAATCAGTGCCTGGTTCCTAAGTCTGCGTCCTCTAATGAGATTTGAAGCTTCTTATGTATGTTGCACACCAAAATAATTATCTTGTTACTTCGGTATTCCTGGATATCATTTTTCTTGGACATGAAGTGTATTCTTTTTACCTTGCGTGATCTCATGACGTCATAATAACGTCGTATAATTCTGGGTGGGAGGGAATTGGATGTGATGATTCTTGCAATATCTATTTATAATTATTTGCTTCTCTCAGGATATTTTATTGAGGTAGAGGATGTTTATGTAAACTTTATCTAGACGTGACTAAAAGAGGCATTTGGAGAGTGATGAAACATGTTAGCATTGGGTATCAAATGACCTCGAGGTCAAGTCATATTTGTCCACAAGCTTATAAATATTTCGCAACCAATTCCCCGTAGGGGGTTAGTACCGTCAGTGCATCTCACACGGTGCACTGTAGGCGTTACTTAAGGTTCTTTGCAGCGTCCCTTCGGCCCCTAGCTGGAACCCCTTTCATTTTTATTTTACTATACCTCCGTTCATATTATCTTTCTTCCTTCTGACTTTCCTCAATCCGCTATCAATTGTTTCACATCGCAACTGCAAGGTTTTCCACCTGTCACACCTTTCAAACCTTTCTACTCTCAATTGCGATTTCATCGCTGAATGCCCTCACAGGTCCCAGCGCTTGGCATTTGGCCAAAATTCTGTATTTTCATTCGGCAAACCGCATGAAGGAAAAGTCAGCAGGTGAATTTATGACAACAACGAGGCCCTTGGAGGGATGAAATTATAAAATGAAACGGCGTAACGTTTCGCAGTTTCTTCCGCAATAAAGCATAATTCAGACAATAACTTATAACCGCGACAGAATAACAAAGTGTTATATAACCCCAGGTGCTATCATGGCTGGAAAGAGAACTTCATATCGCCACCGAATTAATTATTCTCGCGTCTCCCAGATTACAAAGGATGTTGAATTCGGCCAGTATTTGTTGCGAGGTGAATTCTTGTGCATGTCGTGACAGGTCTAGCAATTAAGTGCTCCATTATTCAAAACTGCCCCCGAGCGTCTCTGGGTATTCTGGGGGTATTTGGTTGGTGTCTATGTTTCTGAAACAATTTCCTGGGTCCGTTTTCTCTTCCTGTTTGGGCGGGTTTGTCTGAGAGAATTGTAACTGATAATATATATATATATATATATATATATATATATATATATATATATATATATATATATATATACATATATATATATATATATATATATAATGTATATGTGTATGTACATTTTATATATATATATATATATATATATATATATATGTATGTATATATATATATATATATATATATATATATATATATATATATATGTGTGTATTATATATATATATATATATATAGCCTTTATTTTCCACATTATTTTGGAGTTTCTAAGGGCTTCCTTATATTTGATGGAATTCTCTTTTAACAGAAAATAATTCACAGTCATATATATATATATATATATATATATATATATATATATATATATATATATATATATATATATATATATATTATCATAGTTATAATTCTGTCAGACGAACCCACCACAACAAGTAGAGAAAATCTGACACAGGAAATTGCTTCAGAAATATGAACGCCACTAAATACCCCTGAATAATATTACTGTAGATTCATTCCTTGTTTCAGCAGCAGAGAATTAAGAAAATTGTGTCTGTGGAAGGAAATCATAGAAAGTTTGTTATGCGCATAATACTTACCTGGTGCGCAAGTGTGCCTGCTTTCACTTGCTGATGTCTAAGACACTTAACCAAAATGTTTCCTTAACACTCATCTTTTGTCTTGTTTATGGTCCTTGACGGTGACGCCAGTTATGGTAGCAATAAATCAATCAGTCAGTGGTTCTTGGCGTTTTTCAGTCAACAAACAACTTTTCTGGTACCGCATAGCAGACATGATTATATCCTTGCTTTCAGAATACAACTTTGAAAGTTCAGTGGTAACCCGATCTCTCAGCCAGGCCTTTCTCTTGAAGGACTGATAAGCTGGTTTTGGATCATAACTTTCCAAGTATAGAAAGTCAGCAATTCTCTCAGTCATACTTTCCTCATGATCATAACTTTAAAAATATAGAAAGTCAGCAATTCTCTCAGTCATACTTTCCCTCAAAGGACATATTTATAGCTGGTGGTATAGGAGAGGACAATAAACCACTGTATGTTAATAATATATCTATATTTTTTCAATAACATACAAGTTTACAATCGACACAGAAGGGGGCTCAGCTTCCTTAAACCTACGGATAATAATAATAATATTCAGTCGACTCTTCGTAGCAAATTGTCGAATTTGGTTTTCCTTCCGTCTGAAGATGCTTCAGACACTTCCGTCAGCTTCCAACGTCATCGTTAAGGAAATTTGTAAACTATCTATGGATAAAAAAAAATGATAGAACACTGACGAAGGGAAGATTTTGCATGAACAGACGCAAGGAAAGGATTTTGTCTGGCAATATGCTAAAAAAAGGTCGCCTCTGACACGCTCTCTAAGACTATTGCAACGGAGGCCAGGTTACGCAACCCCGAGTTACTGTTTTGTTTTCAACCTTAGGTCAGGGTTGCTACCTGACCTGGAACGAAGGAGGCAGGTGAGACAACGTTTAACAACTCGGAAATAAAAGATGAATTGTTGTGAGAAATTCACAACTTTATTAAAAAATAGATGGATGCGTTGAAACCTAACCTTACGCTCGATGGATCGTGAAATGAAGGTACAGATATCGGTACGTGGCGTGAATGATAAAATATCATGAACATCAAGTTATTATATACGCTAGGAGGCTTACATATAGAATGTGTCTTCGTGGTTAAAACATACACTTGCATGCAGCTTGCATGCAGTCAGTCGTCTGCAGGACGTCGTCGTGGTTGATTCCGGGACGAGTCTGGAACTCTGGAATGTTTTAAAGAAGTAATCTACCCGCGCGGCTGACTTTTATACACTCATAAGACATAAAAACTGGAATGCATTAACATCACTGGAATATCATTTAGGTTGGAGGACGGTCCACTGGAAGTGTCCCACGTGTGGGTGGGAATAGAAAAATAGAGGAGCACTGGGAATTGTAGGAATATGCAGGAATACTGGGAATTGCTGACATACAAAACTGTGTTTGAAAAGAGGCGGTAGGAGAAGGTAGGTTATTCACAGCTGTCTGGTATAAAATGTAATAATGCTTAGTTTTTTCTCTTTTATTGAAAATATTAAGATGCTTTCCGTATTTTCATTTTGTTATTGGTGAAATATAATAAAACTAGATGATGGATATGAGCAATGGTAGAAAACTAACATTTTTCGGTAGTTTAAAATGTGTGTTTCTTTGATCGTAATGTAGAAGTTGATGGAAATTAACTTTATTGCCGACGGTTTACTAAAAAAATCTATTATTTTTAAGGCTCTGATTCTGCGTAGCTTGAGGTAAACTAAAGCATTTATTATCAGATATGCTTATATAAAGCAAAAGGAATATAATCATGAAACAAATAATGTCCTTTAAAATCTTTGATTGGCCGTAATTATCCAAGGATTTGAAAGCGTACTAATATAGGTTTTATACTTTAGGAAATATAGAATTATGGTATTTTTGAGGCCAGAAATTCATTCAGTAGGGAAGGAATAAGGCCAGATTCATATATGCATACATTCCATACATATATATGTATATAAATACACATATATACACAATATATACATATATATATATAAATATATATATATATATATATATATATATATATATATATATATATATATATATATATATATATATATATATATATATATATATATATATATACTGTATTTATACACCTTCTGGGGCGTAGTGACCTTTGCCGACCCATGAACTGGCCAAGCCTAGTGTTGCTTAAACATGCAGTCAAACGCATAATCATTCATTAATCATAGATATTCATGGATACACTCAGGAACACAGAGATATACACGTCGGTTTGCAATTGAATGTAAAGCGTAAAATAATGAAGGCTCCTAATGAGTTAAGTTATTACAGGAACTTTGATTGTCAGAGCAAGGAAACCAAAGGGAGGAGAGAGAGAGAGAGAGAGAGAGAGAGAGAGAGAGAGAGAGAACTGACAAACAGACTGATTGATAGATAGACAGGAGATTAAAGCCTTTTTCGTTTTCTTTGAGTTTATCTCACCTGCCTCTTCTGTTTATATAAAAAAAATATGGATCAGTTTATGGCAATAATGATTTGACAGGCAGATGCCAATTACGGCCTCAAACTGGTCTCTCGACAGTTTCATTTTATTCGTGAAGATAAAAACGACTCGAGAAAGAAAATAAAAATACAAAAACCTCTTGCCAAAATGTATTTGAAGCTATGTATATGTATATATATATATATATATATATATATATACATATATATATATATATATATATATATATATATATATATATATATATATATATATGAAATATCATTACATATTAGTTGGTCATTCGCGTATCGCTTTAATAAGAGTCTTGACAGCACCATCGAAAAAAAACACTATTTATGATAAGAATCCCTACGTTTATTTATTTATTTATATATATATATTTATATAGTTATAGTGTATACTTTTTTGTTAGGCTGTACAGAACTACACAGTTTAAGAGATCGATATATATATATATGTATGTATATACGGAAGTTGTCAGTGAAAAGTTGTACAAAAGGAACACGCAAAAACAGAATGCTTCGGTTATGTCTGTCGTATTTTGTCACTTATTTATCCATTTCTTTTGTTTTCGTTTTGGTTTCTTAGTCTATACACTACCTCCCAGTTTATTCATTTGTTTCGGTATCCATTTCGTCATTTGTCATTTCTTTTTACTTCTTTTTCATTTCCTCTTTTTCGTCGGTGCCAGAGAGGACGTCGGCGGTTTTTCGAAAGCTCGGCTCGATCAGCCGTGAGCAACCCTTATAAGGCGGACTCGGTGATTGGCGGAAGGCTGGCCAATGGCGTGGCCGAACTCCCGCCGCCTCCGAAACCTTTGGTGGGATTCGGCTCCCGCCTCGCCCTTGCCCTTCGCCTCCGCCAACTGCTGCTGCTGCTGCTGTGCCCTCCCGGCACCTCGCTGTGCTATGACCTGTTGA
>NC_089765.1:17691320-17706320 GCF_040412425.1 Macrobrachium rosenbergii | reverse complement strand
AAGTATAATGAAGGTATTCATTCATCATCTGTCATAATCTTTTCGTCATGTTTGACAATGAATAACAGATGAAAAGTATAATGAAGGCATTCATTCATCATCCGGCATAATTTTTTTCGTCATCTTTGACAACGAATAACAGCTGAAAAGTATAATGAAGCCATTCATTCATCATCCGTCATAACCCTTCCGTAATCTTTGACAACGAATAACAGCTGAAAAGTATAATGAAGGCTAGCACTCTAAAAATGTTCATATTCAGTCAAGAATCATTGATCTCTCAACCTGGCTACGTTGATTACGCCCCTTTAGCCCTGCAAAGATTGTCTGCAATATAATTGCAACCAAGATGCCATCTTCCCAGACTTCCACAGTGACCCGAGGTTTAATTGGCTCCTTGTTGCAGAGAGCTTCTAGATTACCTTGCAAAAACCTAAATTGTAGTAGGGATTGAATCCGATTATGTTCCACCATCAGCAACTCAGAGAGAGAGAGAGAGAGAGAGAGAGAGAGAGAGAGAGAGAGAGAGAGAGAGAGAGAGAATGGAGCGATTAAATGCAGAGAGATTGAAAGGAGAGTGTGTGAGATACAGAGAAGAGTAGGGGGAGAGAGAGAAAGAGAAAGATGGCGAGAGAATGAAATTGGTTAAATACAGAGAGAGAGAGAAATGAAATTGGTTAACGGACAAATTAAAGGAATATTGTTAAAAGCTGTATTGATAGTTTTGAGAGAGAGAGAGAGAGAGAGAGAGAGAGAGAGAGAGAGAGAGAGGAGAGAGAGAGATAACAGTCGTCTCAGATTAGTAGTGGAACGAGAAAGCGGAAGAAGTATGAAATGGTTGATTTCATTCCCAAATAATTTCAAGTTGAAACAGATATAATGTTTAAAAAAAACACACACATGTATATATATGTTTGCTTATCTGCATGTGTACGATTGAATATATGCATTAATGGCTTGACAAAATAGTATATATCGTATTTTGGAACAAAAATGTAGTAATTGTACAAAAATTTAATCTTATTCCCAAAATAAAAACGTATCATTAGAGATTTTAATACCTTTTCAGTCTCTCCATTTGACCCGTTTCACCCTCTCTCTCTCTCTCTCTCTCTCTCTCTCTCTCTCTCTCTCTCTCTCTCTCTCTCTCTCTCTCTCTCATCTGAAAACGTATCAATACAGCTTTTAACAATATCCCTTTAATACGTCCGTTTAACAAATTTCGCTCTCTCTCTCTCTCTCTCTCTCTCTCTCTCTCTCTCTCTCTCTCTCTCTCTCTCTCTCTCTCTCTCTCTCTCCTCTGTATCGCGCACATTCTCCTTTCAAACTCTCTCTATTTAGCCAGTTCCATTCTCTCTCTCTCTCTCTCTCTCTCTCTCTCTCTCTCTCTCTCTCTCTCTCTCTCTCTCTCTCATCCTCCCGCCATGCCGCTCAAGAGGCAGGCAATTAGCGGGCTTAAACTCGATTTGACCCTCTAATTGTGGAATCCCCTTGTCGCCCGGACCGCCGTCTCGCGACCTTGTCGCTCCGAAAGACCTCTCTCTCTCCTAAGACGGAACAGATCTTGACCCAACTTGACCCGGCTGTGATTTCCTACAAATTGGGTAACGTCCTTCTCGGCTCATTAGGAGGTGTCAGGTAATCGTCCGGTCATTTGAGACTGTGTCACTTCTGAGGTCATTGGGAGGGATATTATTTTTCTTGGGTTAGTGCAACCCCTTTCGTTTCTTTTACTGAACCTCCTTTCATAGTCCCTTCCATCTGACTTTCCACCTGGTACACCTTTCAAACTTTCAAACTCAGCGCTGAATGACTTCATAGGTCCCAGTGCTTGGCCTGTGGCCTAAATTCTATATTCAGTTCAATTCAATTCAATTTAATTCAATTCGTGGGTGGCGCGGGTTTTAATCGTTGAAGATATTTGTTTTTATGTATTTGGTTTATTCCGTTTTCGTATTGATAATATTATCTGTGCAATGTTATTTTCGGTAATACTTTATCAACTGTATTCCCTCATTTTTGACAGCATGCATATATATATATATATATATATATATATATATATATATATATATATATATATATATATATGTATATGTATATATAATAATAATAATAATAATAGTAGCCTATTGACTCAACGCCGAGGCAGAGATTTGTTGAGGAAAATTTCAATAAGATATTTTTACAGGGACGAATATGCAAAGCATTGTAATTGTTTTAACGCTTGAACTCGGCCCTGAGTCTTTCGTTAATTGCAAACAGACGAGTGCAACTTGAAATGTAGAAGAGTGAAAGGTATACCAGCATAAAATGAGTGAGGAAATAGTCTGAAGATCTCGGGTTTTAATAAAATTAAAATGACCAAAGAAAAAGTAATGCAGAACTCTGGATTATCATCAACAAAGAAGCAAAATGAAGCCAAAAGAAAATACGAAGAATATGAAGCATTTTAGCCTTTTTTCTTTACTTTGTTTATGATTATATATTAATTTTAACTCTCTTTTAACACTGATACAGATTCCTGAAACACCTCCTTTTTAAACTTTAAATTTACTATTTTGATTATTCAGATCCAACCTTCATGTTTTTTTTTCCCTGTAATCATGAAGAGTTTATCAACAGCCTAAAACTCGATTTTCCTGGAAGTCATCTAAATTTTCCAGGTTTTAGGGGGGTCCCCCCTAATCCCCCCCTAATCCCCCACCCCCTGGTATATCTCCAGGGTCCTCAGGCATATCGGATGGGCTAATTGAAGGCCAAGGACGAGTTATTTTTGGCTGCCAGGTGCTCAAATTCGTTTTTTTTTTTAGGTCGGTTGGACCAAGCCTTGTTTGCCTCAGGAGAGAGGCCGGTGGAAGTTTTTAATTTTTAATTTTTTAATTTTTTCTTATTTTTTCTTTCCATGATGTATACATTTAATGTTGTTTTCTGAATTAGCTATGTATTAGTGTTTTATATATATATATATTTATATATATATATATATATATATATATATATATATATATATATATATATATATATATATATATATATGTGTCTGTGTGTATATATATGTATGTATGTATATGTATATATATATATATATATATATATATATATATATATATATATATATATATATATATATATATATATATATATATATATATATATATATATATATATATATATATATATATATATATATATATATATATATATATGTATATGTATGTATGTATGTATGTATATAGTATATGTAGAACAAGTTTTTGCATTGAAAAATTATAGATTTTTTTAACTGGACAGTTGCCATTAAGATTTTATCATTTTTATATCCATGACACAAATTTAATTTTGTTTCCTTCATTAGATATGTATGAATGATATATCAGTAATACACATATTTTAGACTGAAAAATTATTTGTTTATTTTAAAGGGAGAGGCGACATTAAAAATAGTTGTAAAAATCTCATTTTATCCATAAAGCACGCAATTTCCTTTTCTTAATTAGATATCAGTGAACGCTACATCAAAAGCGAAAGATTTTAAATTGAAAAATTATAGTTGTTTGGTCATTATAAACATAAATATTATCCGACCAAAAACGATCAATCCTCAGGTAACCAGCTACATAGCTAATTACAAACCAGGGAACGTGGATTCGCCCGTGTCCAAATCAATCGATTTAACCCCTCCTATATCTATGGCGAACTAAATTAGCCTTGGTGAGTGTTGTTAGAATTCAGTGATTCTCAAACTGGGTGCCAAAGACAGTGCCTAGGGGTGCCGCAAGGTTTCATGAATTTTCTCTTGGCTAGAGCATCTCAATGAACATTTGTAAAAAAAAAAAAAAAAGAAGTTTGCAGAAGTCTTCATATAATTATTATCAGCAGAGAAGTAGCGGAAAAGCTTTTGATTTTCAAGCAAAAGTCGACCGTGTGCTAAATGCTCGTAAGCAGATCTGAAACTTTGCATTTAAGTATCTTTTTTTATCGGTTGCTATAGCCCTTCGTTGGCTGAATCGGTTGAGCTTCAGACTGTCACTCGATGGGCCGGAGTTCAATTCCCCTGGCCGGCTGATGAAGAGTTAGAGGAATTTATTTCTGGTGATAGAAATTCATTTCTCGCTATAATGTGGTTCGGATTCCACAATAAGCTGTAGGTCCCGTTGCTAAGTAACCAATTGGTTCTTAGCCACGTAAAATAAGTCTAATCCTTCGGGCCAGCCCTAGGAGAGCTGTTAATCAGCTCAGTGGTCTGGTAAAACTAAGGTATACTTAACTTTTTTTTTATCGGTTGCTATAAATTATGTTATTTCCCTTATAACTTAACAGTGTAAATAGCAGATATCAACTTCCGATAATGCTGCTGCGTAATATATACTATGAAAAATATTGATAAATACAAAAGCTAAATAATATCTCTACAGGCACGGAAAATTACGAAAAATTAATGTTGGAATAAGCAGGCAGGATTATAAACTCAAATCCTTTTAACAGTTTTTTTATGTACGTGAACTCACACCTCGTGAAGTCTAATTTTTTGTTTTATTTCGGTGAGAATTACGAGGAAGAGGAAGAGTGGATGTTCTTGTGATATATATATATATATATATATATATATATATATATATATATATATATATATATATATATATATATATATAATATGTATGTATGTATGTATGTAAGTTTGTGAATGATGATTTTGTTTGTGCTTTTGTCAAAGCACAAGCATGTTGTGTACGTGACTTGAAGTTCAGACTGGAAACTAAAAAAAAAAAACGCATATGAGTACATCATCATCATCATCATCTCTCTCTCTCTCTCTCTCTCTCTCTCTCTCTGTCAAACTTATAACTTGAAAAGAACCCCTTACTCTTTCAGCAGAAGAAGCTCTTATAAATAATCATCTCTCTCTCTCTCTCTCTCTCTCTCTCTCTCTCTCTCTCTCTCTCTCTCTCTCTCTCTCTCTCACCTGTCCAGAGCAATGGCGACAAGATGCAAGATGGAGGCTGTGCAACACAAAACGTCGGAGGCAGTCCACATGTCACACAATTCCGGTCCCAGAGTCCATTCTTTGCTGACCTGAAAGAAGAAGAAGAATAATAATAAAGAATAATAAAGAATGTGTCAGGGCTGGAAGTAGGATGGCATTTACATACGAGTCGTCTTAGTGCTTGTGTGTAAATGTTTCGTCGAGTGAGGAATAGCAACTATTCTTTTAATTAATAAGATGATAGATTAATTATTAAATAGATAAATAAATAAATAGAAATAATAATCTTGTACTGAGACTTAATTATCAGCAATTGCATTCTGGAGAAGCTCTTGCAGTCAATAAATAATAATGAAAAAAACTGTAAAAATTGTGTGAGCATTCTCTCTCTCTCTCTCTCTCTCTCTCTCTCTCTCTCTCTCTCTCTCTCTCTCTCTCTCTCTCTGTCTTGTGAGGGGGTGGAGGATGTGTTTCTCAAAGGATAGATAAATAAGTTAATAAGTAGATAATAAACTAACCACTAAATAGATAAATAAATAGATAAATAAAAATATTAATTTTGTACTGACAATTATCAGTAATTGCACAAATAAAACAAACCGTAAAAATTGTGTGAGCATCTCTCTCTCTCTCTCTCTCTCTCTCTCTCTCTCTCTCTCTCTCTCTCTCTCTCTCTCTCTCTCTCTCTCTCGCTTGATATAAATGTAAATACATCAATCAATCAATAAATAAATTCACAAATAAATGACCATCATAAAAATCGTGAGAGCCCCCTCTCTCTCTCTCTCTCTCTCTCTCTCTCTCTCTCTCTCTCTCTAAATATAGATGTAAATATAAATATATCAGTCAGTCAATAAATAAATTAACAAATGAATAATCATAAGATTTGTGAGAGCCTCTCTCTCTCTCTCTCTCTCTCTCTCTCTCTCTCTCTCTCTCTCTCTCTCTCTCTCTCTCTGTGAACTGTAAAGAATCGCACCCAGAAGAATTACTTCGCTGAGAGTTAGCACATAAGCTGGTGAGGGTGTTTTTTCGAGTCTCTAATGACATTTTAAAGAATTTAACAGCCCGGAAACTTCCCATCCTGAAGGTACTTTGTATAACGCACCTACTTAGTACTTGGCAAGCTGTAATTCAACATTCTGGCAGAGGACATAAATACTATAGGTAAGTATGATTACAGCACCATGTTTGTGGTTAGTAGAAAAGAGAATGCTTACTTTTATCTAAGTATACTTGTTTCATGTTTATATATAAATATTGTATATATATAATATATATATATATATATATATATATATATATATATATATATATATATATATATATATATATACTGTGTTTGTATATATATAAATATATATATACTAATATATATATATATATATATATATATATATATATATATATATATATATATATATATGTGTGTGTGTGTGTGTGTGTGTGTGTGTGTGTGTGTGTGTGTGTGTGCGCGTCTGCGTGGATGCTTATACAAACCTCTTCTTTGTGATCTTCAAATCCACATTAGATCATGTTTAATGCAATCATCTCTAAAATTCTCGAGAATCGTTCTATTTTTATCCATTCCTGTTTTGTCTTTTTAAGCAAAAGATTCCAGAAAGAGGCAGATTAAAATATCCTTAATGAACAAATTTTCCAAACACTAAAATGAACAAAAAAAAATATTTTTCATGAATCATCATAATTTTAAATTTTCGTGGATTTCAGCTTGCCTGCATCCTAAAACTAAAAATATCTTTGGTAATATATTTCTCAATACATGTATGAAACTAGTCTAGCAACGTTCCCCAATAACACTATACTGCCCTAAGATGGAAGACTGCACTATCTGCAAAAATACAAAAACTAGAAAAATGGTCGATACTCCCTTGCCTCACTATTGATTTTGCAGATACGGCAAATGGGACCCCCTAAATACTCGTGGAAATCATTGAAGAATCGTTCTGAAACTGCAGTAACTTGCGTACTACTGTTTCACGAGCCCAATAGCTGGCATATCTCAATTTCGAAAATTTTGCAGATACTGCAGTTTTCCATTATATGACAGTATAGTCGCCCATTCGTTTCCTGGTAATTGCCTCGTACTTTATTTGAATAATGCGATAGATTTAAATCCCACTGTCGACTGGATCCGTTCTCTCCAGTATTTTCTGATTTTGAATCCCTCCCTATTGACTGGAATTGTTCACTGCAGCACTGTCGGCAGCGAGAGAAATGGCAAGTAGTTAGCATTAATCGGGAGTTTTAATCAGAGTGCTATATAATTGTTACGAGCACAATTTATGGCCTAAATGTTTTAGCTGTTGTCATGTTGTAGGGAAACAAATCGGATTGCATTCATAATTGTTTGTTCCTTTGATAATATTCAAAACAACTTTTATAGAGGTTTAATTTTGCTGATAACCGTGTCCTGAAGTCATTCTTAGTTTCTTCCATAGCTAGTGTTTTTTTTTTTTGGCGAGGTTTGTAATGAACGCATTGAATTCCAGAATAGCCGATTAATGAAAAATCTAATATTTCTTAATATCTTGATTTTTAAAATTTTAAATGAGAATCTTGATACCGAATATAATTAATGGAATGGAGAAATTCTCATTTACTCTCATTTACTCATTTGTCTAGCTTTTCGAATACTTCAGCTGCATTTCCTTTTAAGAACATCATGTACAGGAATTTTGATGAATAGTCTTATTATTGTTTTAATTTTTAACAGGGTTTGCACCCGAGTAAAGTCTGAACCAGACATTTTGCCAAAACGCTCCATTCTTTCTCGGGCAAGTTTGAAGCCCATCATAAAAAGAGCTTTGATTTCATTTCTCTTTTTCGAATTGCAGGATTGAGGACAACATATATATATATATATATATATATATATATATATATATATATATATATATATATATATATATATATATATATATATATATATATATATATATACATACATATATATATATATATATATATATATATATATATATATATTAGTGTGTGTGTGTTTGTTATATATTTATATAAAAACATATATATTATATATGTGTGTGTGTGTGTGTGTGTGTGTTTGTGTGTGTGTGTGTGTACAACAGGCAATTTAAACTGCAAATATATATATTTCACACAGGACAGACTTAGTCTTTATTTCTCCGGATTGCGAAATCAGAAGGCGACGCCCACTTATATCCCGAAGTGTTTAAACTCGAGCAAGAAATTAATGGGCCATTACTTTCCCAAAAAGATGAAACCTGCAGAAATGTTTTATCAGAATTACGAGGGAGTCTCGGGGCCTTATATTAGCGGCAACGAGAATTTAATTATAAAATACCAGTTTTGGGGGGGCGAAATTAAAAAGCAACAGCGTGGTCAAGCGAAATTTGAGCTCCGGCCATTAAAAAAGTTACGGTTGCGTTCACTTTCTTTAATAAGTAAAATGTGTACATTAACAAGAAATTGTACACACTGATGTATTATATACGAAATTGTCTCTGTATGAATTATTCCATTTCAGAAAAGTTTAATATACATTTTCACTGTCTTGTACTTCGTCTTATTACACACATAAAAATATATAGGGGTACCCTTTGCAAATGTTTCAAGCTCTATGATGCAATTTGCATTTGCAAGATATATGGATTGCTCCCGTCCTAACGCTATGGTGGATAATTATTATTATTATTATTATTATTATTATTATTATTATTATTATTATTATTATTATTATTATTACTGGAACAGGACGAGGCTGTAATATCGAGAATTAAAACCCACAGTAGTGTTGAAAATATTTATGTACAAAGTTAAGTTCGTTTTTAACTTTGTACATAAATATTTTTAACACTAACTGTGGCTTTTAATTCTCATTATTATTATTATTATTATTATTATTATTATTATTATTATTATTATTATTATTATTATTATTATTAAGTTTCCCCCAAACCTAAACTACATATCGATGAAAGGTAACAGTGAGTAGATAGAAAACAATATGAAAGATTTAACTGAATTAATCACTGCTGCCATTAATATATACTATAACGAAGCTGGATTAAATTTTCCTGTAAAAGAAATTGGGTTTAAAATTCACCTTTGGGAATTCATGAATAATGTTACGACACCCAGACAACAGACTGAGACTGATCATTAACTGGGATTTCTCTGCAGGGGGGCCCAGTGCCGTCAGTGGACCTCACGTGGTGCACTGTAGGCATTACATAAGGTTCCTTGCAGCGTCCCTTCGGCCCTAGCTGCAACCTCTTTCATTCATTTTACTGTGCCTGCGTTCATATTCTCTTTCTTCCACCCTCTCCTAACAATTGTTTGATAGTGCAACTGCGAGGCTGTCCTCCTGTTACACCTTTCAGACCTTCTACTCTCAATTTCCCTTTTTAAGAGCTGAATGACCTTATAGGTCCCAGCGCTTCGCCTTTGGCCTGAATTCTATAGTCCAATTCAGCTGGGATTTAAAGATCTGTCATTCAACAATATAGTTTCAACCTTGACTGATTACTGGCAATTAGTTCCACAGCCGGGGAAATGAATTCTCATTTCCGCGGGGGACGATTAAGCCGTTAATATCATTCAAGGTTTTAATCACTTCCGGAAGAGGCCTCAGGTGTTATGAAGAGATTGTGAACAATTAAATCGAATCCAGATTAGACAGGTTAGATGATATTTCTCCCTTCGTGATGTGATGAACAATTACGGCGTGGGATTTGGGTCAAGGGTTATTTATTTAATCTTTTATTACTTGTCGTGGGATCGGAATGTCGTTGTTTTTCATTGGTTTTGGTTTAAAATGACCGGGTTCTTATTGATTGGTTAATTTTGTTAACATACATATGTATATATTTGGCAGGAATGCAATTATATGCATATATATGTATGTATGTATATGCATATATATATATATATATACAGTATATACATATACATATATACATATATATGTGTGTGTGTGTGTACATGTGTGTCTGTTTGGCTGTGTGTGTGTGCGCACCCGTGTACGTTCATGTATGTGTCTGTATGTTTATACTGTCCTCGGAAGGAGAGAGAAAAAGAAAAAAATCATACATACAGACACATCAGAGAGAGAGAGAGAGAGAGAGAGAGAGAGAGAGAGAGAGAGAGAGAGAGAGAGAGAGAGAGTAAATGTAACCCAAACAACAGAAATATCTTAAATAATCCGCAAGCACCGACGTTTTTATCATGCATTCCCATTCCCATTTCCATTCTCATTCCCATTCCTATTCCCATTCTTTTTCCTCTTCTTGGCGTGATATTCAGGAAGTTTTTTTGAATGCTTAGAATTAATGGAGTTAGTCAAGAAGTGAATAATTAACATCATTAATTTACAAGGAATTAAGAAAAACGGGGAACATGACTAGGCGCTGTCAGGCCTGAAAGGAGAATGAAGTAGGGAAATTAATTATTATCCGTTTTCTTTCGGACGTGGAAATTATTTCATTCGTTGCGAATTTTGTTAATGATGTTTTCAGTAACTTTTGTAGACGCGTGTAAAAGCAGTTTAACCTTCTGTGTCATTTTCTCTTTAAGTTTATTCCAGTTTTTTAGTGACGGTAATGGTACAGTAGTTGATTCCAGTTTTCCAGTGACGGTAATGAAAAACTATTTTATTCCAGTTTTCCAGTGACGGTAATGAAAAACTATTTTTTTTACCAGTTTTGCAGTGACGGTAATGAAATAGTTATGGTATTCACACTTTAGCAAGAGCTAGAGTGGTAATGTGAGTTAAAAACACGTTTGCTAAAAAGCAAACGTGTTTTTTCTCTTTTTCTCTGTGGAATTGTGAAAAAAGAAACTTTTCTTTGAGGGGTCGTTAGTGTGGCTTCGTATTTAATATTTAAAATGGGTGACAAGCTGATATACATACACACGCATATATATTATAATATATATAATATATATATATATATATATATATATATATATATATATATATATATATATATATATATATATATATATATATATATATATATATATATATATATATATATATATATATATATATATATATATATATATATATAATGTTTGTGTGTGTGTATGTCTATGTGTGTGAGTGTGTATGTGTGTGTGTGTGTGTGTAAATGACCATAAGTGCCAGTATTCTTGTGCATAAGTGAAAACAGCTTCATAGTCTTATAGATAAGAGCGAGAAAGAGAGGGAGAAGAGATTAAATTTATCTGAAGTTGATAGCGCGCCGGAAACGGGAAGATGAGACTCAGAGCTGTAATTCCTTCGAGAAAAACTTGGAAAACTCGAGACTTTGCAGGTAATACTTGACGTCCTCCTCCTCCTCCTCCTCCTCCTCCTCCTCCTCCTCCCTTCGGGGCAGCCGGAGACCGATGTTCAGTGTGACTTCCCTTTCAAATGGATAGACTTCTTGCGGTTTAATCCAGTTGGTAAAATTTTGTAAAGGTGTTTAATGGCGCTATTTTAACTTGAGAAAGAATGTGTAGCGTTTTGTATCATTTAATGATTTATCATTATTGTTTTTTGATACTCAGTACTTCAGGGAAAGTAACTAATAATAATAATAATAATAATAATAATAATAATAATAATAATAATAGTAATAATAATAATAATAATAATAATAATAATAATAATAATAATAATAATAATAATAACAACAGTGCTAACAAGTTTCAAAATATCTTGTAAGTTATTCAGGTAAATCCTTTCAGCTTCCTGCGACTAATACTTTTTTTCCCTCAAGTGTCACGACATATCTTACATTCATTAAAAAAACAGTTGGGGAGGCGAAGAAAGTCCATTTTAATGTAAACTTTATGGGTCTGCCTGAATTTGATCAGAGATACCCTTGAATGCAATTCTTTGTTCAGTAAAAATCCTTGGTTTTGCTCTAAAACATGATTCAGTAAACTTCAAATAGCAAAATCACACACCTTTCTTCTAGCTCAGGATCCGAATTGTTTTATAGGATCGTATCTTCAGTTATTAACTGTGTATTCCTACTGGATTTTAAAGACAGTTTTCATTTATGACGAGAAATAAGTTGTTCCTCGTATTCTCATTCTCAAAGGTAGTAATTCATATGTTGTAACAATTTCGGTTTCCAAGATAATAATAAACATCTTTTTATATAAATATACTCTCACTATCCCTAGGCATAATTTCACGCTTCAGTATTTTTACCTTTATATTTTACAACTTTAACAGAAAATCTCCGGCAGAAATTCCTCAGTTAACTCGACAGAAAATCTCAGGTAGAAATTCCTCACAGTTAACTCGAAAGAAAATCTCAGGCAGAAATTCTTCACACTTAACTCGACAGAAATTCTCTGGTAGAAATTCCTTAGTTACCTTGACTAATGCTCACAAACAAATATCCTGTTTATCACTTCCTACGTCAACTGTACTTCCATGGTAGCTTCAGGATGTCAGATCTCTTTTAAAAACTTTACTTTTTTCGCCTACTTATTTGACATTTCTACAGGGCAAGCGTTGCCGTCACTGTCCTAATAACCTTCGTTAAAATAACTTCATGTCTTTGTTTATAGTTTATAGTTATTCTATATTTAGTTTTAATTGATTTTGTGTATATTTTGGTATTTTCATATTTATATATTTTTACTTTTTCAAAAATTTTTGTTTATATTATTTATATTTTTATATGTTGTTTTATTTAGTTTTCCATGTTTTTGTTAGTCAATTTATCTTTATTTATTACTATTTTGTTTGGAGTCAGCTAGCTCCTCATAATAAGAGAAAACTTTCAAAAAGTAAAACACCTATATCAACAGTCATTAGTTAACAAAATATATTACAATAGTTGGTACAATATAGGATCTTTCTGTATCAGGAAAATGTTTATTCCAATTACTGTGTATCTTAAAAAAAATAAATAGTAGTTTAAATTGAGTCACTCGAAAAACAGGTTCAAACTCTCGACATTTCAAACATTTCTCAGGTCTTTCCTTTACATTCTGATGAACTCCCTGACAACATTGCGAGCTGAAAATACCGTTGTTTGTTGTGGAAAGGAAGAAGAAGAAACAGTTCTAAAACTGGCAGGGGCAATTAGGACTGTATTAGCATAAACAACTACTGTAATTTATTCACTGACGACTGCTCACGTTTTCTGGACGGGGAAAGTTTGGAACTTAGGGGTGGTGAAATATTCAATAAAATCTCGCTCTCTCTCTCTCTCTCTCTCTCTCTCTCTCTATTTCTGATTCACATCAGGATCGAACCCAGGTCTTTCAACTGAAAGACTTGGGTTCGATCCTGATGTGAGTCAGAAATTTATTTGTTTCACACGTGATTGTGTTGATTATTTATATATATACAGTACAGGTATATATATATAATTATATATATATATATATATATATATATATATATATATATATATATATACATACACACACACATACACACACACACACACATATATATATATATATATATATATATATATATATATATATATATATATATATATATATATATATATATATATATATATATATATATATATATATATATATATATATATATGAACCATTCTGACTCTCAGTACACCATGCAAAAGTGTCAAAATAACATTTTGTACTCTCTCTCTCTCTCTCTCTCTCTCTCTCTCTCTCTCTCTCTCTCTCTCTCTCTCTCTCTCTCTCTCAGACTTTCTCCGTGGAGACTATTCTTCCCGTCCAAGATCCTGCTGACTTAATGCTACCGTCATTATTCCTTCAATTTCTTGATAAATAACTATCCTAATCCCATCTCTTCCATTCTTTCACTGTCTTTTTACTTTCTTTTTCCATTTCTCCACTTTCTTTTTACTGTTCCTAATATTCTCTTTCAATTACCTCATTTTCGAGAACTTTACAGATCTCTCACCAGCCTGTGGATCTTTGTCACACTATCGCCAACTATCAGAAGTACCAACTTGTATTGCATTCACCGTCCATTTCTCTTGCTGCATAATTACTGTACACCCACGTCCTAACCTTTCTCTGACCTCTCGCATACGAAACGAGAGGACTTTTGTCTTAATAGATAATAAACAAACCTCATTAAAGCCCACTGTGCGTTCGTTAAACAGATTCTTCCACGCAGAATATGATGCACAAGAATTTTCCATCCCGAGGAAAGCACAAATAAAAGTAAAAAATGCGCCGAAGAGATTTATCTTTCGGTGATGTCGGTGTAATGCTGTATGAGCCGCGGCCCATGAAACGTTAACCAAGGCCCGGTGGTGGCCTATCCTATATCGTTGCTGGAAGCACGATTATGGCTGACTTTAACCTTAAATAAAATTTAAAAAACCACTAAGTCTAGAGGGCTGTAATTTGATATGTCTGATGATTGGAGGGTGGATGATCAACATACCAATTTGCAGCCCTCTAGCCTCAGTGGTTTTTAAGATCTGAGGGCGGACAGAAAAAGTGCGGACGGACAGACAAAGCCGCCACAATAGTTAATTTTTTTTTTTTACAGAAAACTAAAACACAATCTTTCTAAAAAAAAGGGGGGGAAAAATGACCTATGTTTTGTAGCCACATTCTTCCGCTTCCCCAAAACCACGCGTATTTGCCCCCTGCAAAAGATTCATAAAGAATATGGAATACGCCTCTGTTATTGAAGTGGTCAGGTCCAAAATACGATATTTTCGGCACGCGAAAATGGCATATATCGGAATATATTGGAATTTTGAAGAGGGGGAAAAAAAATACATTTTTTGCTACATTTACTGTTTTTGTCCTGTGTCCGCGTTGGACAGGTGACTTCATTCTTTTGGAAAATGATAAAATACTCTCTCTCTCTCTCTCTCTCTCTCTCTCTCTCTCTCTCTCTCTCTCTCTCTCTCTGGTATATGTATATAGAAAATAGGTATGTATATATATACAGTATATATATATATATATATATATATATATATATATATATATATATATATATATATATATAGAGAGAGAGAGAGAGAGAGAGAGAGAGA
>NC_089765.1:17676320-17686320 GCF_040412425.1 Macrobrachium rosenbergii | reverse complement strand
TGTCTGTCTGTCTGTCTGTTTGTCTATTTATCTACCAATCCATTTATATATATATATATATATATATATATATATATATATATATATATTTTATATATAAATAATATATTGTATATATCTATCTATCTATTTATCTCTCTATCTATCTATCTGCCTACCTGTCTATTTATCTGTCAGTCCATTTATATCTTTATATATATATATGTATATATATATATATATATATATATATATATATATATATATATATATATATATATATATATATATATATATAATTTTTTGTATACATCTATCTATCCATCTATCTGTTATATGTATATATATATATATTATATATGTATATTTATGTATATATGTGTATGTGTTTGTATGTGCATGCATGTGCAGTCGTGCGCACGCGTGTGCGTATGCTCGTCACGAGGGCGGAAGCACGCACGCATCAGACGAAAATTGACTGCAGGCACTTGATTTCACCCTGGCTAAAAGCTCCCCTGATCCACTTCCTCCTCTCTGTTAGTGTGTTGACATTCCCAGCTTGGTCAATCCAATATGGAGTCCAATATGCAACGCTACTCCCGAACAGGGAGGGAAAAAAATAAATAAAAAAAAAGAGCAGGACCGGTAGTGGTGTTGTGTGCTCGGTTACTTTGGTGATGTCACGGGTAGTTAAGGGGAAAATTCCCCTTTTAGTTATAGAGTTAATGACCTGACTGTGTTATGTGTGAAGCCTTTTGAATTTCTCCATCAAATATCTCTGTAGTTATAGTTACTGAACTAAGTTTGTTATGTTTATTGTATTTTGAATTTCCTGATTACATTCTAACGACTAACTGTGTTATGTGTATAGTATTTTGAATTTTCTGATTACATTCTATTTTAGTTTTAGTTAAAGAATTGTGTAATGCGTATAGTGTTTTGAGTTTCCACACGAATTTCTTTGTAGTTATAGTTAAAGAACTAATTATGTTTTTTTGTAAAGAATTTTGAATTTCCACATAAATTCCATTGTAGTTATAGTTAAAGAAATAACTACGATAAGTGTAAAGTATTTGGAATTTCCGTATAACTTCCTTTGCACTTATTGCTCTAAATAAATTTGCTACAACAATGTCTTGATCTTGAATAAATTTGCAACAACAATGCTCTGAATAAATTTGTAACGACAATGCTCTAAATGAACTTGCAACAACAATGCTCTAAATAAATTTGCTAAAACAATGCTCTAAATGAATTTGCAACAACAATGCTCTTAGTAAATTTACAACAGCAATGCTCTAAACAAATTTGCAACAACAATGCTCTTAATGAATTTTTAACAACAGTACTCTAAGTAAATTGACAACAACAATGCTCTGAAAAAATTTGCAACAATGCTCTTAATAAATTATGCCCTAAATAAATTTGCAACAACAATGCCTCAAATGCATTCGCAATAATAATGCTCAAAATAAATTTGCAGCAACAATGCTATAAATAAATTATGCACTAACTAAACATGCAACAACAATGCTCTAAATAAGTTTGCAACAATAATGCTCTAAATAAATTATCCTCTAAATCAACTTGCAAGAACAGTGCTCTAAATGAGTTTGCAACAACAATTCTATAAATAAATTATGCTCTAAATAAAATTGCAACAACAACTTTATAAATAAATTATGCACTACTGTAAATAAATTTCCAAAACAATGCCCTGAACAAATTTGCAAAAACACTACTCTAAAAGACAAACAACCTCGCAATTCGAAGGAGGTAGGAAATCACAGAAAATCACAGATTCACTCCAGGGCTTAGCTGCTACTTTGGTCAATCGGGGGACCAGAAATCATTAGCCGTGACTAATTCCCACCTGTCGACCACAATCACTTCGGGACGCCACTCACCATTAAACTCGACTGTGAGATGAACGTTTGGGAGTTCGAGATTGTGAGATTGTGATCATTATCAAGCCAGTTATGTTTGGGGATGGGGGAGGGGGTTAGGAGGGAAAAAGGGGGGAGAGGGAGGTGCTTGGATAGACGTATTTATTTCGGTCATTTCGTTAGGGGGGCGATTATTCACTGGCAGTCGGTAGGGCGCTGTTTTAACATTTGGGGATATTGAAGGTGTTGCAGGCTTGTCGTGATTTTGAAGAGCTAGCTGTCATTCTGTTTATCTTTGCCGTTTGTACTACATCTGCACACACAAAACACACACACACACACACACACACACATATATATATATATATATATATATATATATATATATATATATATATATATATATATATATATATATATATAAGTATTTTGATAGTATTTCTATATAGGAAGTAGAGTATACTAGTATATACCCTTTATACTTCAGTCAACATTTCTTACAAACTCTTAGTCTTGTATGTTAGCCTTTATTAATTGCATATATTTTTCATATTTTCCACGTTTCACTGAACATTTCAATTTATATCCAAAGGATAATCAATACTTTAGGATCCCACGTGACATCGTCAAGAATACTTTAGCTCATTCCAATTCTAATGTCTAGACCATTTCAAAGAACTGTAGATTTTCTCCGCTCGCCATTCAGTAAGTTTCCTCGAAAATATCTCATTACACGTACTAGGTCGTTTGCAAGCAGGATTCTACTCGAGTTACATATCCCCTTAATATTCTTCATTCTGAGGGAATCATCGAGGCTTTGGAACGTTAATTCCCTCTCTTATAAAGCATTGTTCCCGTTACTGAGAAAGCTTAAGTTTTCGAAAGGTCTGGATTCTGTGTTGACCCCTTTCTGATGGATGAAAGTGTTTTGTTTTACCTCGCAGACTGTTTATCTCTTCCTGTTTCCAGTTTATTGATGGCGTCAGCGAAGATTTCATGCGTCACACTTACGTAGGTACCAGTGTAGTTTAGTATAATATATATATATATATATATATATATATATATATATATATATATATATATATATATATATATATATGTGTGTGTGTGTGTGTGTGTGTGTTTGTACGTATATATATGCACATACATACATGCACACAAACGCACACACATATATATATGTGTGTGTATGTGTGTGTGTGTGGTGACAACCGTCTTGGGATGAAGTTGTTAGGCCCACACCCTTGAAACTAGCAGATGCTGGCATCCATTCACCGATGGGTCGGCTGGTGGACTGCCAACCCTAATCGAAACACGGACCTAGCAAATATGATCCTAGTACTCCATCTCTAAACTACAGAGAGAGAGAGAGAGAGAGAGAGGGCTAATAGCCTAGATAATCATTGTTTCGCAGAAATCCATTCAATATCCAAAACTCCGGAGGAGAAGGAGGTGCCATCGCTTCAACAAATAACAATTTCGGTTTGAACCTGAAATGGCTCAGAAAATGTTTGTTGTTTTGGCCCGGGAATCCATAAATCACCGGAATTTATGTTAAATTGCTTTCACACGCGTAATATAAGAAAGGGGGTGGGTGGGTAAGGTGGGAGGCGGGAGAATGATTTATACACACTCCTTTTTTTCTCTCGTGCCCAAAAGAGATTATACCGCAATAAATTTGGCACTTATGGGACGCGTCCACTCTCTCGAATTACAGCAGATTAATACAATTTACGTGTTTTTTGTTTGTTTTTATCCTTGATGGAGTGTTTATATTGTTGCGTGTTTTAATTATTGCTATGCATTTGTCTGAAATGGTTATAAATAAGTTATCAATGATTTATCCGGTATGGCTCATAATTTCTTGTGTATTTTCGTAATATGGGGAAATTGTTGTTTACTAATTCGATGAATTTTTGTTTGGGAGCATACAGAAAAAATGAATGGTAATTATGATAACTTGCATAATTTTTTCCACAAGGTATAAAATGAAATATTGGGGTTTTCTGCTATACGTGGGTAGAACACCTTCTCTCAAACAAGTGGAGTTGAATTTGATTGCTGAATCAACTGCATTCAATTTGCAAAAGTTTTTTCGATCGTTATTGTGATTTCTTTTTCTCTGTGACTGTGAAAATCAAGAATGTTTTTATTTTGTTAGGTTAGTCATTGATTCAGGCCTATATTGCACACACACAAATATGTATATATATATATATATATATATATATATATATATATATATATATATATACATATATATATATTTGTCCATATATATATATTTGTCTTTTGTGTCAATTTTCACAAGAAAACCCCATCGACAAGTCTGAGGACTTTGCACAGTTGCATTATTAACGGCCGCGTTCGAACCCGCGCAGTTGGCAAGACACAGTAAAGCTCTTTACAGCTGCTACATCATTTTAAGATTGAAATAAATCGCCGTGCCGAAGTCCAAGTTGACTAGAGTACGAACGCGTGAGAGTGGGTACCAGATTGCGTCACTCATTGATGACGTCATTGCAAAGCCTGGGATTAGGTCTTGTACTGAACGCATGTGAATTATTTGCGTCTCTGAGTTGAAGTGTTCACAAGAGCAGCGCCTTCGTTAGTTTCAGATTAAATGGTCTGATATGTATGTATATGTATGTATATGTATATATATATATATATATATATATATATATATATATATATATATATAAATATAACATCACAAGCATTAAACTAAAAATGTTGTATAAAATCCAACTCACTCTACCTTTGAGATTATACCAAAGGGGAATTATAATCGATTGATGGTTCGTCACCTGTTTGTGTGTGTATATATATATATATATATATATATATATATATATATATATATATATATATACATACATACATACACATGCATACATACAAATACACGTTCTCAGACTTTCGTAGCTAGGGTATGAATAATTGAGATTTAATCTCCGTCGTGCCTGAGATTTTCCCTATGGGTATGAATGACCTACAAGGGCACACTTCGATTCTGTTCTTATTTTTTAGTTTTCTGTAAAAGAAAACTATTGAGATGGCTTTGTCTGTCCGTCCGCACTTTTTCTGTCCGCCCTCAGATCTTAAAAACTACTGAGGCTAGAGGGCTGCGAATTGCTATGTTGATCGTCCACCCTCCAATCATTAAACACACGAAATTGCAGCCCTCTAGCCCCAGTAGTTTTTATTTTATTTAAGGTTAAAGTTAGCCAAAATCGTGCATCTGGCAGCGATATAAGACCTGCCACCACCGGGCCATGGTTAAAGTTTCATGGGATGCGGCTCATACAGTATTATACCGAGACCACCGAAAGATAGATCTATTTTCGGTGGCCTTGATTATACGCTGTACTGAAAACTCAGTTGCGTCGAAGAGACTTCGGCGAGTATTTTACTTGTTTTTGTTGTTTTTGTAATCCACCATGACTCTTTGTGTATGATTTAAGAAAATGAAGACTGAGAAATCATTATAAGAAAATGAAGACTGAGAAGTCACTGTAAGAAAATAAAGACTGAGAAATCATTATAAGAAAATGAAGACTGAGAAGTCATAAGAAAATGAAGACTGAGAAGTCATTATAAAAAATGAAGGCTGAGAAGTCATTATAAGAAAATGAAGACTGAGAAGTCATTATAAGAAAATGAAGACTGAGAAATCATTATAAGAAAGTGAAGACTGAGAAATCATTACAAGAAAATGAAGACTGAGAAATCACTATAAGAAAATGAAAATGAGAAATCATCATAAGAAAGTGAAGGCTGAGAAATCATTATAAGCAAATGAAGACTGAGAAATCATTGTAAGAAAATGAAGACTGAAAAATCTTACAAGAAGATGAAGACTGAGAAATCATTATAAGAAAATTAAGACAAAAATCATTATAAGAAAATGAAGCCTGAGAAATCATTATAAACAAATGAAGACTGAGAAATCATTATAAGAAAATGAAGACTGAGAAATCATTATAAGCAAATGAAGACAGAAATCATTATAAGAAAATGAAGACTGAGAAACCATTATAAGAAAATGAAGACTGAGAAATCATGATAAGAAAATGAAGACTGAGAAATCAATATAAGAAAGTGAAGACTGAGAAATCATTACAAGAAAATCAAGACTGAGAAACCATTATAAGAAAATGAAGACTGAGAAATCATGATAAGAAAATGAAGACTGAGAAACCATGATAAGAAAATGAAGACTGAGAAATCATTATAAGAAAATGAAGACTGAGAAATCATGATATGAAAATGAAGACTGAGAAATCATTATAAGAAAATGAAGACTGAGAAATCAAGATAAGAAGATGAAGACTGAGAAATCAAGATAAGAAGATGAAGACTGCGAAATCATTATAAGAAAATGAAGACTGAGAAATAAAGATAGGAAAATGAAGACTGAAAAATCATTACAAAAAAATGAAGACTGAGAAATCATGATAAGAAAATAGAGATTGAAAAATCATTATAGGAAAATGAAGACTGAGAAATCAATATAAGAAAATGAAGGCTGAGAAATCATTACAAGAAAATGAAGACTGAGAAATCATGATAAGAAAATGGAGATTGAAAAATCATTATAGGAAAGTGAAGAATGAGAAATCATTATAAGCAAATGAAGACTGAGAAATCATTATAAGAAAATGAAGACTAAGAAATCAACATAAGAAAATGAAGACTGAAAAATCATTACAAGAAAATGAAGACTGAGAAATCATTGTAAGAAAATGAAGATTGAAAAATCATTATAGGAAAATGAAGACTGAGAAAACATTATAAGCAAATGAAGACTGAGAAATCATTATAAGAAAATGAAGACTGAGAAATCATTATAAGAAAATGAAGACTGAGAAGTCATAAGAAAATGAAGACTGAGAAGTCATTATAAAAAATGAAGGCTGAGAAGTCATTATAAGAAAATGAAGACTGAGAAGTCATTATAAGAAAATGAAGACTGAGAAATCATTATAAGAAAGTGAAGACTGAGAAATCATTACAAGAAAATGAAGACTGAGAAATCACTATAAGAAAATGAAAATGAGAAATCATCATAAGAAAGTGAAGGCTGAGAAATCATTATAAGCAAATGAAGACTGAGAAATCATTGTAAGAAAATGAAGACTGAAAAATCTTACAAGAAGATGAAGACTGAGAAATCATTATAAGAAAATTAAGACAAAAATCATTATAAGAAAATGAAGCCTGAGAAATCATTATAAACAAATGAAGACTGAGAAATCATTATAAGAAAATGAAGACTGAGAAATCATTATAAGCAAATGAAGACAGAAATCATTATAAGAAAATGAAGACTGAGAAACCATTATAAGAAAATGAAGACTGAGAAATCATGATAAGAAAATGAAGACTGAGAAATCAATATAAGAAAGTGAAGACTGAGAAATCATTACAAGAAAATCAAGACTGAGAAACCATTATAAGAAAATGAAGACTGAGAAATCATGATAAGAAAATGAAGACTGAGAAACCATGATAAGAAAATGAAGACTGAGAAATCATTATAAGAAAATGAAGACTGAGAAATCATGATATGAAAATGAAGACTGAGAAATCATTATAAGAAAATGAAAAGACTGAGAAATCATTATAAGAAAATGAAGACTGAGAAATCATGATATGAAAATGAAGACTGAGAAATCATTATAAGAAAATGAAGACTGAGAAATCAAGATAAGAAGATGAAGACTGCGAAATCATTATAAGAAAATGAAGACTGAGAAATAAAGATAGGAAAATGAAGACTGAAAAATCATTACAAAAAAATGAAGACTGAGAAATCATGATAAGAAAATGGAGATTGAAAAATCATTATAGGAAAATGAAGACTGAGAAATCAATATAAGAAAATGAAGGCTGAGAAATCATTACAAGAAAATGAAGACTGAGAAATCATGATAAGAAAATGGAGATTGAAAAATCATTATAGGAAAATGAAGAATGAGAAATCATTATAAGCAAATGAAGACTGAGAAATCATTATAAGAAAATGAAGACTAAGAAATCAACATAAGAAAATGAAGACTGAAAAATCATTACAAGAAAATGAAGACTGAGAAATCATTGTAAGAAAATGAAGATTGAAAAATCATTATAGGAAAATGAAGACTGAGAAAACATTATAAGCAAATGAAGACTGAGAAATCATTATAAGAAAATGAAGACTGAGAAATCAATATAAGAAAATGAAGACTGAGAAATCATTGCAAGAAAATGAAGACTGAGAAATCATGATAAGAAAATGAAGAATGAAAAATCATTATAGGAAAATGAAGACTGAGAAATCATTATAAGCAAATGAAGACTGAGAAATCATTATAAGCAAATGAAGACTGAGAAATCATTATAAGAAAATGAAGACTGAGAAATCAATATAAGAAAGTGAAGACTGAGAAAATATTATAAGAAAATCAAGACTGAGAAATCCCCATGAAATACAAAATATTAAGGACGTCATAAGCAAAAGAGTACAAGGCAAAAAATACGACTGACCTTGTCACAGAAGATTTATCACCGTATCATCGTGAAATATCGATATTCCAACACTGCATTTGCCTCTATTGAAAGAGGTTTTAAAGCCCCCATTTTTCCCCCTTTTGAGAGAATTTTGGATGCCAAGTTAAAAGGAGATTTATATGAGCCGGACATCGTAACTCTTCATTAGCAGATGTTGTTTATTGCCGGTGCGAAATTAAAAGTCATTTGTTTACTTCGGTGGACTTGGCAGCGTTTCCCATTTCTAAAGGCGTCATATGCTTTTTTATATTTGCTGTAAAAGAAAACTGGTGTGCCGGCTTTGTCTGTCCGTCCGGACTTTATTCTGTCAGCACTTTTTTGTGCCCGCACTTTTCTGTCTGCACTTATTTCCGTCCGCACTTTTTCTGTCCGCCCTCGGATCTTAAAATCTACTGAGGCTAGAGGGCTGCAAATTGGTATGTTGATCATCCACTCTCCAATCATCAAACATACCAAATTGCAGCCCTCTAGCCTCAGTAGCTTTTATTTTATTTAAGGTTAAAGTTAGCCATACTCGTGCTTCTGGCAACGATATAGGAAAGGCCATCACCTTGCCGCGGTTAAAGTTTCATGGGCCGCGGCTCATACAGCATTATACCGAGACCAGCAAAAGATAGATATATTTTCGGTGGCCTTGATTATACGCCTTGGCGGCTGTACAGAAAACTCGTTGTGCCGAAGAAACTTCTTCGGCGCATATTTTACTTGTTTATATTTTCTTTAAAAGAGGGTAGACACCGTAGAGGAATAGGTGAGTTAATCAGGAATAACATTCGTATGATAGATTTAGTTTGTATACTACAGTATATCTGAATGATGGAGGAATTTACAGACTTGCTTTATTGCCAATATCACCAAGTAATATATTAAGAGATTCTAAACGAAATTTATCAAATATTTAAGTAACCAAAATCAGTATATGCAATAAGAATCATAAATACTTCATTTACTTAACTGCCGGAATAATAGTAAAGTTTAGTAAGCATATTTTAAATTCACGGATAATGAAAGACCCTGCTCGTACAAATAGAACCTGATTAACACACAGAGTTTCTAAAACAAATGTATCAAATATTTAAGCGAACAAAGTTAGTATTTGGGACAAGAATCTTAAGTACTTGCTTTATTTAAATACCTGAATATTCATAAAGCTTAGTAAACTTTTTTAAAAATCATAAATTATAAAAGACACTGTTCGTGCATCTAGAACTAAGTAACAATTGTAAAGTTTCTGAAACAAAATTAGTATTTGGAACAATGATCATAAATACTTGATTTATTTGAGTAACTGAATATTCATAAAGTTTAGTAAACACATTATATAAAATCATAGATAATTTAAGACATTGTTTATGCAAACAACACCAAGTAACATATATAGAGATTTGAAAACAAGTACATCAGATATTTAAGTGAACGAAGTTAGTATTTGGAACAATGATCATAAATACTTCATTTATTTAAATACCTGAATATTCATGAAGTTCGGTAAACATATTAGGTAGAATCATAGATAATGAAAAACCCTGTTTGTGCAAATAAACTCTAAATATATATCATATATTTCGAACAAGAGC
>NC_089765.1:17668820-17671320 GCF_040412425.1 Macrobrachium rosenbergii | reverse complement strand
GCTCATACAGCATTATGCCGAGACCACCGAAAGATAGATCTATTTTCAGTGGCCTTGATTACACGTTGTCCAGAACACTCGATTGGGCTGAAGAAAATGACTTGTTTATTTATGGAAATCATCTTTTGGGGGTCTTTTGTACTGCAGAGTTGAGAGAACGCACCCGGCTGAGTCGATTGGTGTCGTGTCCGAGTAAATGGGGTTCTCGTCAATGGTTCCTTCGTTATGATCATGCGACGACGAATCGGTGCCTTCGTCACGAAAATTTTTCCGAACGTGCCTCATGGGAAAGGAAGAAGAAGAAGAAGAAGAAGAAGAAGAAGAAGAAGAAGAAGAAGAAGAAGAAGAAGAAGAAGAAGTGTACTTGAATACGATTAAGGTGATGAGGAAGAGTTTGGGTTGAAGAAGAAGAAGAAGAAGAGGAGGAGGAGGAGGAGGAGGAGCAGAGGAGAGAGAGAGAGAGAGAGAGAGAGAGAGAGAGAGAGAGAGAGAGAGAGAGAGAGAGAGAGAAAGAAATAGGTGATTGAACATGATTAAATAGATAAGAAAAAAAATAGAAAATGAAATTTAACAGGGAGACGGGAAGGCAGTGATGTTTTAGGAGAAATGAAGAAAATAGAAACAGCATAATAATAATAATAATAATACTAATAATAATAATAATAATAATAATAATAATAATAATAATATTAATAATAATAATAATAATAATAATAAAAAAGACATAACAATCGATGAACAAGGCACAGATGACAATGTAAATCAGATGAAAGTTTAATTTAAAAAAATGTAGATGGATATGTGAATGGAATGAAAATAAAGAAAGATGTGGAATAAAACGAAGGATGACGAGGAAGAAGAAAGAACGAGAATAGGTTCAAGGTCAACCACTCAAGTGATAACATCCAGTTATTCGTTACTTTTATGGTACCATTAAGTTTTATGGATATGGGATTAGCTACTGCCGTGCAATGAGTCATTTAGAGACAGATTTAGGGGCTGGAAGTTACATTATGTTAGAGAGAGAGAGAGAGAGAGAGAGAGAGAGAGAGAGAGAGAGAGAGAGAGAGAGACCCAGCCAAGAATTTTAAATTCCTGGGCTTATAGATCTCTTACTGTTATTCACTCCATTGTTAAGTTTTATTTCAGCATTAAATAGCTACATTGTTCCTTTGATAATTACATGCATTTATTTGAACGTCCATTTCATTTCATAGCTTTATTTAAAAGATAAATGAATAATAAACTAATCTGTGACACAAATTAAAAATAAGAATAAAAAACGAACAATTACAAGGCTATGTTGATGAAAAAATCTTGAAAACGATTCCATTCTCTTGTCGTGAAAAATCTGATTCATGTTCCACAACATGCAATATTTATGCGTCTGAAATGAGGTATCCGGACCAGCCTGAGAAAATAAAGACTGAAGCGATAAGGGCTGTTTTACGAACCCTTGACACTTCATTTTAGCCTAACAGTCTTGAAAATGAGCTTCGGGATTTGTCCATCCATCAGGATTTAAAAAAAAAAAACATAAAAAACAAATAAAAAAAAAAAGTCACGCTTGTTTCGACCCCTTTCATTTAAAATGTTTGCCTTTTTAATTTTTTTTATACCTTTGCGAATGCCTGTTTTCATTTTAAGCTAATGGAATTAGCGAACACGCAAGCACAATTGCATGTTTCAGTATTTGCCAGGCATATATTCCCACGTCAACACGTTTCCAACTGAGGTAAATGAAGGAGAAAAAACTTTTCGACCTCGGGTGACATTTTCTCTCTCTCTCTCTCTCTCTCTCTCTCTCTCTCTCTCTCTCTCTCTCTCTCTCTCTCACTAGATTACACAAAGAAAAAATCCAATAAATGAGCGAATAATGATACGAAATACTTTGTCATATACATTTTAAATTTTGGCTCTCTCTCTCTCTCTCTCTCTCTCTCTCTCTCTCTCTCTCTCTCTCTCTCTCTCTCTCTACTACATAGATAAAATTCAACAAACAAACGAATGATATGAGATGCATTATCATATAGATTTAAGATTTAGTCTCTCTCTCTCTCTCTCTCTCTCTCTCTCTCTCTCTCTCTCTCTCTCTAAGTGGCAGTATGAATCTTTGTTTAAAAGGAGGCTGGTGTTTTTATGTTGCCTGCGAGTGTGTCCGTGTTTATTTCATGGGTCATTCTTTTAACTCACTTTTTGGGAGTATGTTCGTATGTGTGTGTGGGTCCTCTCACCAACCCCCCTGCCATTTTTAACTGATTTACTCCTTTATCTTTCATACATAAGTTCGTCTAATGTGTTTGTTTATCGTAATTGCTTGAATTCATTTTCATCCGTAGTTATTTTTTCATATAATTATATAAGTGTAAATGTTTGCCTCCTGAATATTGCTCAAAATTGACTTCAGTGTAACGAAGGTACATGATATGTTTTATTGAGAGAACGTTTAAGGTCATATATATATATATATATATATATATATATATATATATATATATAT
>NC_089765.1:17663820-17666320 GCF_040412425.1 Macrobrachium rosenbergii | reverse complement strand
GTCCCAAAACGCTGTAACGCAGGCTTGGTAACATTAGATATGTATAATATAGATTCATTTCAGACATATTCAGCAAGAATATTCTCGTTACACAAACGTCCGCCAAGGAGTGTAAAATCCCCCCAAAAAAGGTCCTTTTATATTTTGGTAAATGAATCAGATAAAAATCGCACATGTTCCATAAAAAGGAAAATTTAATCCCCGTGGTGCACTGCAGGCATTACTTAGGGGTCTTTTCAGCGCTCCTTCACCCCCTAGCTGCAACCCCTTTCATTCCTTTTACTGTAACTCCGTTCATATTATCATTAGTCCATCTTTCTTTCCACCCTCTCAACTCCTGTTAACTTGAAGACCTCATTTGCTCTCAGTTTCCCTTTCATTTCTGAATGACCTCATAGGTCCCAGCGCTTGGCCTTTTCCTAAATTTTATTTCCCATTCCATTTAATGCAAATAAATCTTTAAAAAATTGGTCATCACTGCATGCTAAATAAAACGTTTACTTGTTTTTTTTTTTTGGATATTGAAGTCAATTTTATGGTTTTTGGGTGTGGGCCAAAAACATCATGCAAATATGTATTATTAACCCTCACGGTCAAGTCAGCATCAGCAAGAGTTCACAATTTCATTTTAAGCAAACTACATCTTCTTTCTTCTGTTTCTTCTCTCCATGAATAACCTTATTTAGTTCGTTCCTGCCATCATCATTTTCTTGGGGAATTTCCCTTCTTTTGAGTCTTCGTCTAATTAATGTCTGTGTCGAGTTTATGTTTACTCCGGCGATTTTCTTTTTTTAATTATCTTCTTCCTGTTATCTTCTCCTCCTCCTCCTCCTCCTCCTCCTCCTCCTCCTCCTCCTCCTCCTCCTCCTCCTCCTCCTCCTCATGCTCTCATCTTCCTTACGCTCTCTCCTCCCAGAATTCCATCTTCTTTTCGATATTAAACAAAGGTTCAAGATTACTTGCATGAAAACCAGCCTGAATGCTTGAGGAAATTCGAAAGGAAGCCTGGCGTCCTTCACTTAAATTACCTTTAGTGGAGAGAGAGAGAGAGAGAGAGAGAGAGAGAGAGAGAGAGAGAGAGAGAGAGAGAGAGAGAGAGAGAGAGAGAGAGAGAGAGAGAGAGTAAAGTTGTAAAGTTTTAACTCTGTTGTATATTTCATTGATGAAGAGGAAAAAGATAGTATAAACTAATTGTATATTTCATTAATGAAGAGAAAAAAGATAGTATAAACTAAAGATAGGTATTTGGGAAAGGAGACTGAAAACATGCAGAAAAATAATGGAGAGAGAGAGAGAGAGAGAGAGAGAGAGAGAGAGAGAGAGAGAGAGAGAGAGAGAGAGAGAGGTAAAGTTTTAATTCTATTGCATATTTAATTGATGAAGAAAAAAAAAGATAGTATAAACTAAAGATAGAGATTTGGGGAAGGAGACTGAAAACATGCAGAATAATAATGAGAGAGAGAGAGAGAGAGAGAGAGAGAGAGAGAGAGAGAGAGAGAGAGAGAGAGAGAGAGAACCGTAAAGTTTTAATTCCATTGTATATTTAATTGATGAAGAGAAAAAAGTTAGTATAAACTAATTTTAAGATTGGGGAGGGAGAGGGAAAACATGCAGAAAAATAATGAAGAGAGAGAGAGAGAGAGAGAGAGAGAGAGAGAGAGAGAGAGAGAGAGAGAGAGATGTAAAGTTTTAATTCCAGTGTATATTTAATTGATGATGAGAAAATGAAAATGAAAAGATTGGGTATAAACTAAAGAAAAATTAAAGAGAGAGAGAGAGAGAGAGAGAGAGAGAGAGAGAGAGAGAGAGAGAGAGAGAGAGAGAGAGAGAGAGAGAGAGAGAGAGGCCATTTCACTAGAGTTTATCTCAACTGCCTCTTCCATAATTAATGCTTGCCTGAAATCTTAACCCACTTCCCTAAACATTTAGAGCTCGTAAGATAATAAGTAATCTTTGAGTCATTTACAATAACTTCCTTTATATATTAGCTTCCATAAACAGTTCTTCATCATTGCTCTCATGCAGTAACTAACTTATTCAGTAAAAGTTAATACAAATTATAATTGTGTATCTCTGCATCGTATGAGGCTAAAAGCTGATCGCAGGCTCTGATCTGAAATTCAAATTTCCAGTCACTCAATCACGTTCACTGCTGCATTCTTTTTCCCTCGTCGTAACATTGATTTATAGTTTATTTTCTAAGTCCTTCGAGCATCTGTTATCGCTTACATCAGATCAGGTTCCTCGTGGTGTGTGTATGTATAGATGTATGTATGTATATACGTGTATAAATATATATACATATTTATATATATATATATATATATTGTAAATATATATATATATATATATATATAATATATATATATATATATATGTATATGTATGTATGTGTATATGCATATATATATGTATATATGTATATATATATATATATATATATATATATATATATATATATATATATATATATATATATATATATATATATATATTGCTT
>NC_089765.1:17646320-17658820 GCF_040412425.1 Macrobrachium rosenbergii | reverse complement strand
TCTCTCTCTCTCATTCAAATTAACTTGTATGAGCCTACTTGGTCATCACCAAATCCTGCCCAGCAGTACTGCTCTACACTTTAGAGCTCTTGCATACCTGGGATCTAATCAGCAACAAAATTAATCTCCTCATTTTATTTCCAGAGCAAAAACAGTTGACCTGTACTAATTAGGGACACGCATAAATGCACCAAAAAGGTCACAGGAACCGGATACAAGCTGAAGGAAAGGAATGAAAAGCTTACTTGATCGACAGTCGTGCCTTGAATTATATCTTATTTAGACATTTTTGGAACACCTGTTTAAAATTTATAGGCAACTTCGCAAAATGAAGCTTTTACGCATAAATTGGGGAATGCATTGTCTTAATTCTGGTATATCAAACATACTTGATTCACCAAAACTAGATATTGATCCCTGTAGCCTATGTCAGTAACCTAGGTATTGTGACGCCAGTTTTAGTAACCATAAATCAGTCAAAGTATTTATTAGTTCATATAACCCACCACTAGAATGAAGATGAAGGGCAATAGGGAAATAGAAATTTTCCATTAATAGGTGAAATGGTTTTTACATGCTTTCTTGGGAATGCAAGGCAGGCATTTGCTATTGCAATGCACTCCAAGGCTTCTTAAACCTTGGTCTCACTGCGAACTTTTTTTCCCTTTTTTGGGGGGGAAGGGGGCCTTGGGTGGAGGGGCAATTGAAAGGTGGTGGGTGGTGGGTGCATAGGGTCTCTGTAAGTGGAAATCTTTTCGTAAAACGAATACTTTGTAAGATGCAAGATGTTACAGCAGCACTCTGTTTCAAAATCCAGTCACGAAATTCTCGGTTCTGTAATTCAGTAAATCCCGTCCCTCGAGATGTATACTTTGTGGAAAGTCTTTGCGAGAGCTCACACGTGCATGATGAATATTAATGATGTTTCTTCGTTAATTGCCACGTACATAAAGTTATAGTGTTTATCTGCGGAATGTTATTTCCTGGAGTTAACGAAGGAGGTGAAAGTTAGTTAGGTCCGGAAGTCTGAAGATGATAAAGTAAGCTAACAAAGGGAAGTGCAAGACAATTAAAAGAGAAACAGCAGTAATGGACTTTAATCAGTTTATCTGTGATAAACTTTTAAGTAAAATATTATCCATTCTCTCTCTCTCTCTTTCCAGGTAACCGAGAAACAGCACTAATTCTCTTTAATCAGTTTCTCTGTAGTCAGATATCAAGCCTGTATAAACCAGTGGCACAGTCGTAGACAGTGTTCAACTAGAATAGATTACGAAAACACTGATAATCCATCTCTCTCTCTCTCTCTCTCTCTCTCTCTCTCTCTCTCTCTCTCTCTCTCTCTCTCTCTCTCTCTCTCTCTCTCATACTGAAATGTCTGTAATAATCATATTTAATGAACAAAAGATTTTTGACTCTCTCTCTCTCTCTCTCTCTCTCTCTCTCTCTCTCTCTCTCTCTCTCTCTCTCTCTCATACTGAAATGTACGTTCTAATCACGTTCTAACCTCATTTATTGGAACAAAGATTTTTGACTCTCTCTCTCTCTCTCTCTCTCTCTCTCTCTCTCTCTCTCTCTCTCTCTCTCTCTCTCTCTCTCTCTCTCATACTGAAATGTCTGTAATAACCATATTTAATGTAACAGATGTTTTACTCTCTCTCTCTCTCTCATACTGAAATGTCTGTAATAACCATATTTAATGTAACAGATGTTTTACTCTCTCTCTCTCTCTCTCTCTCTCTCTCTCTCTCTCTCTCTCTCTCTCTCTCTCTCTCTCTCTCTCTCATACTGAAATGTACGTTCTAATCACGTTCTAACCACATTTAGTGGAACAAAAGATTTTTGACTCTCTCTCTCTCTCTCTCTCTCTCTCTCTCTCTCTCTCTCTCTCTCTCTCTCTCTCTCTCTCTCTCATACTGAAATGTCTGTAATAACCATATTTAATGTAACAGATGTTTTACTCTCTCTCTCTCTCTCTCTCTCTCTCTCTCTCTCTCTCTCTCTCTCTCTCTCTCATACTGGAATGTACCTACTAATCACGTACTAATCACATTTAATGGAACAAAGATTTTCGACTCTCTCTCTCTCTCTCTCTCATACTGAAATATCTGTAATAATCATTTAATGTAACATGTTTTACTCTCGCTCTCTCTCTCTCTCTCTCTCTCTCATACTGAAATGTACGCACTAGTCACTTACTAATCACATTTAATGGAACAAAGATTTTTTACTCTCTCTCTCTCTCTCTCTCTCTCTCTCTCTCTCTCTCTCTCTCTCTCTCTCTCTCTCTCTCTCTCATACTGAAATGTCTGTAATAATCATATTTAATGAACAAAGATTTTTGACTCTCTCTCTCTCTCTCTCTCTCTCTCTCTCTCTCTCTCTCTCTCTCTCTCTCTCTCTCTCTCTCTCTCTCTCTCATACTGAAATGTACCTACTAATCACGTACTAATGACATTTAGTGGAACAAAGATTTTTTACTCTCTCTCTCTCTCTCTCTCTCTCTCTCTCTCTCTCTCTCTCTCTCTCTCTCTCTCTCTCTCAGATTTCCCAATTTCCCACAGGCTTGATTGCCACTTAGGTCTCTTTTGTATCGGCCTGAATGGCACCTCCTTTATGGTTATTACTGCGGAGAGAGACAACATCAGTCCCTGGTTCTCTCTCTCTCTCTCTCTCTCTCTCTCTCTCTCTCTCTCTCTCTCTCTCTCTCTCTCTCTCTCTCTCTCCACCTGACCACAACTCTCATTGAGACGTTAAGAAAAGGCGCAGAAAAGGAACAAATGGATTTTGGGGAATGTCGCGGGCCGGTGAGGCAGTTGTGAATATCAAGTTCTCATCATTTAGGTCAGTTAACTATTGGTTACACACAATTCTCGTCGTGAAGAGAATTATAGGATTTAAGAGAATTGGGAATATAATTTTCCGGTCATTTAGGTCAGTGAAATATTGGTTATGCACAATTCTCGTGGTGAAGAGAATTATAACATTTGGGAGAATTAGGAATTTAATTTTCCGGTCATTGAGGTCAGCGAATTATCGGTTATACAGAATTCTCGTCGTGAAGAGAATTAAAGGATTATGTCTTCCAACATGGTGGAGAATGTAATTGGTTCTTTGGGCTTAAGGATTGGAGGGAATACCGAGTCTTCTTGACAGAATGTAATTCGTACTATTTAATGTAATATCAAGGTAATAGAAAAGAAATTAGCCACTTGCATGACGAAAAAAGGTAAATACAGACTTAGGAAGAATTGAGAAAATTAACAAAGATAATAGCCCAATGTAGAAGCTGCAATAAAGGAGTTTCTTGAAATATATATATCAGTGATTCTCTTTAGAAATGAGATTCTATTTGCTTGTATACTTTATTTTATTGAAATAATGTTACAACTTTTCTAAATGGGATACTATGGGGTTAGGATATATTATTAATAGTTCAGTAGCGCTGTTAAGTCTGAATAAATGAAATTGGCATTTTGAATTTACACGGAATATAATTTCACTGTATTTCTGCATAGTGAATTTTAGCACCAGATTTTTCTTGCTTTGTGATATACTCCTGAAAATGTAATTAGGGCATTCAGTTACAAATTCTGCTCTGACATGATTTTCAAGTGATTTTGCATATAAAGTTTCCAAATTTATTTTTATAGGCTGAAAGTATTCGCTCAGTTTTGGTAGTGAGATTTTGTATAGTGGAAATATTAACTTGATACCGGTCTAAAACGTGAAAGTAAGCCTCTTTCGTTTTGATCAACATATCTGGGAATATTATTTCATGAATGATTGACAATGAGAGGCTAGAATTAAATACAGACTTGTTCCAAAGTGTTTCTCTCTCTCTCTCTCTCTCTCTCTCTCTTCTCTCTCTCTCTCTCTCTCTCTCTCTCTCTCTCTCTCTCTCTCTCTCTCTCTCTAGCCCACCCCAAGCCACATGCCACTGTTTTATGTATGTTTGTTTCTGTAACTGAACAGCAATTGACTTCCTGTACTAAGAGTGACAAATGGTAAGGGAAATATCCAATATATCTGCCCCACTATTTACTTGACGCAGTATGCAGAGTGGTAGGAATACCATTTCCTCAGTTCCTTCCTCCTAAAGGCGCAATAACTGTGAGTGCAGTAGTCCATAAAAAAAAAAATAATGGTCTCTCCTCGCTTCGAGACGTATCCTATCCTAGAGATGTTAGTCATTTAGTCTTTCTTTTTCCCAGAGAGCTGCAGGTTATTTGCTGTACGTAACGCTATGGTGGATGTTACGGGTATTGTTGGCTTAATTGGGGATCAGTAATTATAAGTATCAGGGGACTAGATTTATAAATACAGGTAGAAGTACAGTTATTGGGAAGTTGTCTGTTTGCAGGAAATTTCTGAGGTAAATATTTGGTTAATTTTGAGTTATGCGTTTCGTTGAGAAGTGAAATGACTCTTGTTTTTAGTCTTTTGAAAGCACAGAAATAAAAAAAAAAGCAACGTCTTATCAAGACACACACACAGATGTATATATATATATGTGTTGTGTGTGTATTATATATATGTATATATATATATATATATATATATATATATATATATGTATGTATACATATGCATGTGTATATTTATGTATATATATATAATATATATATATATATATATATATATATATATATATATATATATATATATATATATATATATATATATATATATATATATATATATCTGTGAGTGTGCTTTATTTTGAGTACATGAATTCGTATAAGTAAGAGTAGAAAGCTATACAACAGGAAACCCTTACCTCATAGACAGCTCCCAAGGGCATCACTAAAGCTGCAACCAGGAGATCAGCAACTGCCAGGCTGAGAATCAGATAGTTGGCAACGCTTTGGAGGTTCCTCTCCAGCAAGATGGCGGCTATGACGAACACATTCCCTGGAAAGGAAGCGAATGGAATGTCAGTTGCTGTGTGTTCATTGTGTGTGTGTGTGAGAGAGAGAGAGAGAGAGAGAGAGAGAGAGAGAGAGAGACGACTGTTGATTATAAAAAATAGACTCAGCTATATAAATCATGTCCAATTTTGTGGCAAAGAGAGAGAGAGAGAGAGAGAGAGAGAGAGAGAGAGAGAGAGAGAGAGAGAGAGAGAGAGAGAGAGAGGACTGTTGATCATAAAAAATAGACTCAGATATATAAACCATGTGCAATTTTATGACAAAAGAGAGAGAGAGAGAGAGAGAGAGAGAGAGAGAGAGAGAGAGAGAGAGAGAGAGAGAGAGAGAGACGGTTGTTGATTTTAAGAAATCGACTCAGATATATAAACCTTGTGCAATTTTATGCATTTTATGGCAGAGAGAGAGAGAGAGAGAGAGAGAGAGAGAGAGAGAGAGAGAGAGAGAGAGAGAGAGAGAGAGAGAGAGAGAGAGAGAGAAAAAAAAAGAGAGAGAGATGTCTGCTGATTCTGAAAAAAAAACACCCTTGCTCAAAGATATATAAATTCTTTCAGAAATATTCAAACACAATTTATTTCGGTAGCAATTGTATTTATAACAATTTACTGTTGGAGATTGAAAAAAATCCAATTTAGAAAAGGGAAAATTTCGTGCACAAATACTTGTTATTAATGAAATTGCCGTTAGAAATTCCACGAACACTGAATGCTGCTCACTACGTATTTCGACTTGCATCCACAAAACAAATACGTGAGTGATTGATAACTAAGGTTCGCCCTCGTTGCCAAAGGGCTTGATACAATTATACCCCGCGGGGATTATTGCTTCGCAAATATTTGTCATTGAATGCTCCCGTAGAGAAAACCAATTGTTTAGTCATCGCCAAGCGTGAAATTATATTGAATTCACCCCCTCCCCCAGCTTCTCCAAAAACGCAAAAGAAATAAGAGATGGAATATTTTTGACTGCGAAACAATTGCCAGGGGAATGTTGCTTTTCTCATTTTTCTGGTCCGGGACAAATTAGATTTGCCCCTGTACACTATACAATAGTGAGTTGCGGAATCGGTCGGAATTTTCGCTTTGGCAGCGTAGTACGGAATACTATTTTTCTAGTAGATTAACCTCGCTTCCAATCTTCTTTTTAATTAACCATTAACTTGAAAGACCTTCTACCTTACTCGTTCAGGAGTATCGTAAAACGCTCTCAACTTACGAGTGTTCTCCGTTCATTATGGGCATGAGACTTACGTATGGAAGTAAATATTATAAGATTTTGTAAGGGCGATGAGAACATTTTCCATAACAAATACGGCTATAACGTCAAAAAATGTAGTCATGTGTAGGCTACATGTCCACGAAATTGAAAAATTTTCATGACGTAATTTGCACACAAACGCACATGGGCACGCGGTCATGTATAATACCTAAATAGATACGCACACACATTCACATGCACACGCTATATGCATATGTATATGTAGAATTTGCTGGTCACTTTTTATCAGATACGTATGTAATTCGAGAAGTTAAGAGGGCATTGTGGCTATTACAATTACATATATGTATATGTATTTATGTATGTATGTGTGTGTGTGTGTATATATATATATATATATATATATATATATATATATATATATATACTGTACATACTGTATATATAATTTATATATATAATAATTACTGGTGATTGTGGACAATGGGTGAGCAACAAAAGGTAAGGTTCTAACCACTTAAATTTTCTCACAATTCGAAAGTAGATTTATAAAATTGCCCTTAAATTTCTCAAGATTTAAAATGAGTAAGGTAATAGAAAAATTACATTTTAATAGCCTAACGATACTTGAATGATTTTAAGAAAATTCAGCTTCCTGTAAAGGTTAGGTACAGGGTTGTTTGCAAAGGCAATGTAGTAGAGTTGGATTCACTCAGCAAGACTGCGCCTTAAAGTCTACGGTGTCATCCAGCCACATTTCACTACCTAGCCCTTTATGCGGGTAACCCCGTGCATACCAGTAGGTGACACTTAGGTCATTTCTGTGATATATGTCATGATCCAATAAAGTATGAACAATTTCCAGAGGATTCCACGGCTCAATGGGGACTAGGCAAATGCTGAGGGTATGCTACAAACTTTAACATTCATAGGACAGTCCATTTCCAGGGGTATAAATTCGTTGTTTCCATGCCTTGGCAAATACTCGCCGTGCAGGAATGGCCTTTGCTCACGTTCCTTTAACAAGTCCCTGTTCCTGTATTTCACTTTTGTTTTAGGATGAATCATTATATTTCAAATTAATTGATGTGACTGGTTATTACGGAATAAATCTACAGCGTCGTACAGCTAATATTGTTGTGAAATGTATTTGAGAAACAACATTAACCCCCCTTGAAGATGTTAGCATGAAAAACAAGAGAAAAAGTTGCTTTAAAATAAAAATATCAATTAAAATGACATCAGTATAAAAATATAAAATTCGGTCTTATAAATTTAGATTTCAGTGGAAAATGCTTTTACTGTGTATATATATATATATATATATATATATATATATATATATATATATATATATATATATATATATATATATATATATATATGTGTGTGTGTGTGTGTGTGTGTGTGTGTATATATATATATATATATATATATATATATATATATATATTATATGTATATGCATACGTACATAAAGTAAAAATTAGTTGAAATTCACCAAGCTTAAAAAAAAACAAGATATATTGGATATTCGAAAATGCTTTAAAATTCAGAATTACGATACGTCCAGTTTCCTGATAGTTAAAACTGCAAGAATATGTCATTAGGTTATGGAAGGTGAACCTGTATACTACCGGTTAAGGAGAGAATGACCAACCCAGTTATTACCAATCTGCCATCTTCCAGTCGACCAAGTTGGGTACTAGTGTCAGCTAAGGTCAACTAAAGGGCAAAGGGTTAGTAACGACATCCCTAGAGAATTGCTGGGAACCGGAAGCTCTATTTTTTTCTAGAGTCAGCCTTCTGAATGGGAAAGGTCCTATAGTGAAAAAACATAGGCACAGTATATATGTATATATATATATATATATATATATATATATATATGTATGTATGTTATTGCTTTTTGTTCGATAGTGTTTACTATGAATATTCGAGGAACTTTCCCGGAAGTATAAAAAAGAAAAACGTATGTAAACGAGAGAGAGAGAGAGAGAGAGAGAGAGAGAGAGAGAGAGAGAGAGAGAGAGAGAGAGAATCATACCCTATACCATTTTCTGTCTTTCTTCGAGAGAAAAATAACAAAATGCTTTTACCACCTGTTCTAGCCTGTCTGGATGTTTAATTAATGGACCGCTGCCGTAATCCACAGCCAGTACCATCCATCTTCAAGCCCTTTGCAGATGGTCGCCGAACTTATTTCGAACCTTTAGTCATCGTATGTGAGGTCCTATGTCTTTTATTTTTATACTTAAGTGATTTATATATAAGTGAATCTGCTGGACTTAATCACTTGTATTAATCGTTAGCTGTTTCATGAGATTCCTCCGTACTTACTTGAACTTGTTCGTGTTGTTTGATATTAATTTACGGGCTGTGGTCAAGATTTGCTTTTATATAAATATATAAATGCTGCTTTTACCGAATCCATTAATCATTAGCCGTCTCATAACGTCCTGGCAACCATATTTCAAACTTTGTACAGTTCTTTAAAAGCATTTCTTACATAGGAGAATACCACTTATCCATGTCAGCGTTATAACTAACGTAAGTGCCTCAGTATGGGATAAAATTCCATAGGTGATAAATTTTGTAAACATAAATTTTGGCAGAACATGAGAGTTGAATATATCGAAATTTTTACAATTTTACTCGTTGGCAGAAATCGGGAATGCGTCTTTACTAACTGGAATTTTTTCAGATACCAAGGAATGAAGATGTGTATCTGTTTTATGGAATAAAACGTAATTACTGACAATACGTTGTCTCTTTTAAAATAATGATAATGGTACTTTATTATTATTATTATTATTATTATTATTATTATTATTATTATTATTATTATTATTATTATTATTATTATTATTATCTAAGGAAAATAACATCACTTATTTTCTTATGTACAGGATTTTAGAAAATCGACTTATTTTCAGCCAGATTTTAATGAAAGACAGTTACTAAGTTTTTAGAAAGTCGATAAGTAACGTGAGTCAAAAAATAATTTAATTATTTGACTGTTAGTCTACCGGGAAATGCCTAGATGTTTCATACATGAAATAATGCAAGTAAATTTATCTCTAAGAAGCATATTATTATTATTATTATTATTATTATTATTATTATTATTATTATTATTATTATTATTCAAGAAAACCCTCGTATTTCAAATAAACATGCTTTATTCTCTAAGAGAAACTTTAATGAAAAAAAAATTCCGAAAAAAATCATTCTATGTTCGTGATTAATTTTAACAGTCTCACAAACCTTTACATGTTACAAAATAACATCAATAAATCCACCCAAAAGCTTGAGAAAAACTACATTGAAACAACATATCTGTCATCATCACAAAAGGGTAATTTGGTTGCCACTATTGTCCATTTGTTTTTATTTCGGGGGAAAGGTTATTGGGAATCCACGAGGAGAAATAAACAGAAAAGTGAAATGGAATTCCAGATTTTCAGTAAATTGTAGCTTTTTGTCTCTAATGCTGAAAAGGTCAGACCTCGACGGATGGTAAGGTAATTTGGAAATACTTTCAAATAAAAGTTTTATTTTCTAGATGTGGATGTAATAGGCTGTATAATAATGAAAACAGAAGATTAAAAAAGGTGCGAATTTAAAAAAAAAATCGTCGCTTTAATAAGGTATGCTAATTAAGAGTATCGGCAAAATCAAAAACGTCTATGATTGAAAAACAAACAGTGTTATAATGCATTTTTGAGAGAGAGAGAGAGAGAGAGAGAGAGAGAGAGAGAGAGAGAGAGAGAGAGAGAGAGAGAGAGAGAAAGTAAAATCAGAATAAGAAAATTTGGTCAGTAGAGCTAAATGTCAGCGTCTGTCAGATGGCTTGTGACATTCAGATTGTGTTCCAGAACTGTAGAATTTGTTGGCAAGGCGACGAAGCCCCGGTAAAAGTAAATAATATGTCAATAGCTGAATTTATTTTACGGAAATAGGAAGGAACAGAGAAAATAATAATAATAATAATAATAATAATAATAATAATAATAATAATAATAATAATAATAATAATAATAATAATAATTGACAAAATCAAGAAGAAAGTATCACTCATTGATGTGGCAATACCACGGGACACCAGAGTAGATGAGAAAGAAAGAGAAAAAATTGATAAGTATCAAGACCTGAAAATCGAAATAAGAAGGATATGGAATACGCCAGTGGAAATTGTACCCATAATCATAGGAACACTAGGCACGATCCCAAGATCCCTGAAAAGGAATCTGGAAAAAGTAGATGCCGAAGTAGCTCCAGGACTCATGCAGAAGAGTTTGCTACTAGAAACAGCGCACATAGTGAGAAAAGTGATGGACTCCTAAGGAGGCAGGATGCAACCCGGAACCCCATTCTATAAAAACCACCCAGTCGAATAGGATGACTGTGATAGACAAAAAAAAAGTAATAATAATGATAAATGCTGCTGAAACAGCAATTGGTTTCAGTAACACCCCTCTAAATTATGGACTGTTTCAAAAAAGAAAAAAATATATAATAATATTAATAAAATATTCATTTAAGATATTACGCTACATTGTTAGCTAGTGCCCACGCATATATTCATTGTGTGTGTAGATACGATAAAAATATTCTAATTTATTCTTATTTATGCCCAAAAGAAGATATAAAAAACGTAGACATCCATTTCTTCAGAGATATATGTTGATATAAACATATTCTCTAGCGCTTTGTTTAATGAACATCTTTGACAAAACGACTTTGTTCAAAAAACATAAATTCTGTTCAACAGGGTAAACGTTAGAACCTCATTGTAATGCATTGAAAACCTGTTTCCATATTTCATACCACGATACACAACTAACTTCAATCTATATTCAGATCTATATATACTATGAAGCTTGTCATTCAAAAAAGGAAAATTACACCAGGGCTATTCCATTACACGCGTCATATCAGCCTAGACACATCAATGTTATCATCTAATAGTTATCACATATTAATGGATTTCTGCGAGACCCTTTTCGTTAAAAAACATCGAGGTCTGAGAATACATTAGCGGCAATCTATGCCTCTGTTCTTTTGTATCTATTTGTTTTATTATTATTTTTTTGAGAGAGCGCCTGACTCACCTCTTAGTATAGAGTATGTCTCGGCATAATAATGCCTCACATCATATATGTTAATTGATATGTATAGTTCTTCTTCTTCTTCTTCTTCTTCTTCTTCTTCTTCTTCTTATTATTATTATTATTATTATTATTATTATTATTATTATTAATATTATTATTATTATTATTATTATTATTATTATTATTATTATTATTATTGTTATTATTATTATTATTAATAACCTGTTCCCAAATTTCATCTACAATTCCATTTTAAAGGTTTTTCAAAAACTGGATAAGCGATATTAAAAGCAAACACGTCATTAGCAAAGAGTAAGGTAGACCAATGTAAATCAGGAGGACAGTTTTCACAAAGAAATTTCCATTAATTAAAGAAATAAATTCTACATTTGTTGTGATATTGTATTATGAAATACCGAAGAATAAAAATACAATGCTATTCATTACAATAGCAAGACGGAGTTAACTACATTTTAGAGGTATTCTTAAACCTTTGTCAAAGCAAGAATTGAGAGAATTATAAGAATTTTCTTGTTTCATAAAAAATATTACTGAATAGAAGGATTAATTTTAAATTTCAATGCTTGGTTATTTTTTCCTTAGCAAAGCATTTCATTTGTTAAACAAAACAGAATACACCCGATTACAAAACAGCGTTTTGTTTAATGAGATATGGGCTAATTGGCTAGCTTGATTATCAGTTTATTTTTGTACAAAAGATCTTTATAAAATGCTATTATGAACCCCATTTGCATCGCTGTTTAGTCCACCCCCAAAAAATGGCTAGTATGTCACTGGCCAAAGTTCCCTTGACAGCCTCCGTTTTGTCAATGCATTTGGCAAGAGGAATTTCCTACATTTCACGATCGCTCAGGCGAAACATTGACTCTGATGAGAGAGAGAGAGAGAGAGAGAGAGAGAGAGAGAGAGAGAGAGAGAGAGAGAGAGAGAGAGAGAGAGCAAATAAAGTTTCGACAGCAACAGCTGCGCTCTTGGCGTTAATGAACTACTGGTGATGAGGAAAAAGAGAGAGAGATATTCAGAGTTAATTTATAATTTACTTAAGACACTTAGAAAATTTTTTGAATACAAAACAAAGGGTTAGAAATTACGGCTGAATAAGATGAAAAATACCAAAAGTAGGAAAATTACGTAGATGAATATTTTTTGGGAAATAAAATAAAAAAAATTAGCCAGCAGCTAAGCAAATACAGTTTTGTAGATTACATGAAAGTAATGA
>NC_089765.1:17621320-17641320 GCF_040412425.1 Macrobrachium rosenbergii | reverse complement strand
TCAGATCAGTTGCCCTTTTGCCAGAGCGCTTACTAATGATTAATCATTAGGAGAGAGTTTCCAGCACGAAAAGAGGAATGCGTTTCAAATTCTCCAATTTATTTCTGGTAGTTGTCTTGTCTGTTCAGACTTCAGTCCAGAGCGGATTGACGAAAACGCTTACGTCTCGTGAAGGTGGCCATTTGAATGTTTTGGGACATAGCCTTCCTTTTTTGGTATCCTTGGTGTGTGGTTTTGTATTTGTGTGGGTGTAGGTGTAGATGCAATAGTTGCTTGAATTCTCTTTAGTTAGTCACTCCATCAAGCATAGCATGAAATCACAGTGATTTTTTATCGAAGTTAATGATAATACCAAGTTGCGTTGTGAATATGAGACAAGTTTCAAATAATTGCCTTTATAACTTTCCGATGCACTTTCATAAATAATTGCAACACGAAAATTAAAATGAAAGGTTAAATTTTGTAATAGTTTTCTTGGCAGGAGACTGCAGGTAAGTTTCATCAATTAGCAAAATCTGTTGCTTCATACTTCGTCGTTTTATTTTGCAATTTTTTTTTTTCACTTTTCAAGGTGAAAAGGAAAATCTCCTGATAACAGCTTTGAAATTGTTTTCCAGTTTTTAAATCATTACGTTCGCTATTTTTCTTTTTTTTTACGCCTACGCTGAATAACATTCCTACCCAAATCTATTTTGTTTTTTTCTCCTCAAGCAAGAAACACAAAATGTACTGAGTATCTTATCAAACACATCTTTCTGTCTTTATAGGACACACAAAATCTATCATTATTCTAAAAATAACCGTTTGTTTTTTTTAGAATACTAAGAACAGATGATAAAGCAATATATATATTCTAAAAAAGGCAATTTTTTAAAAGAACACTATCCGTAATATATTTTCAATATAAATTGATACCCATACACATACATTTACGAACGTCTTTCAATAGTACCTTACTCACAGACCATTGCAAAACAATTTACAAAAATAACGTAAGTCGATTCAAAAGCCCGAAAAATGTCGGTAATATTTCGATGCGAGTTTATTGCATAACATTACCATAAACTTTGATATTCTGACCCTTATAGGCATTATGAAGTGCAGAGTTTTATTCTTGGTAAGGACCTCTTTCCTTTTCTAAAATATTTCGTTACGTACATTATCAATGTTATTTTTCACTGAGAAGGAAAATTGAGTAGGCTCTCGAAAACTCTCGTTATGTGTGTATATATACGAGTATATATATATATATATATATATATATATATATATATATATATATATATATATATATATATATATATATATATATATATATATATATGTTACAGTCAACATGCGTAATCAGTGATTACGCGAAATGCCTGAAATTTCAGTCAGATAGCGAAATGCACTTAGGGGACATTTGATCCCCCCAGGAGCTAGTACTAAACACGGCGAAATATATTTGACCCCCCAGGGGCTAGTACTAAACACGGCGAAATATATTTGACCCCCCAGGGGCTAGTACTAAACACGGCGAAACAGTGTAGGTGACTCACTGTTTCGCCGTGTTTAGTACTAGTTGACTGTAACATGTATATATATATATATATATATATATATATATATATATATATATATATATATATATATATATATATATATATATATATATATATATATATATATATATATATATATATATATATATATATATATATATATATATATATATATATATATTACACCTACACCATTGTGGGTTTCCTCACCAATATCATTCTCGTCTTGATAACCTTTTTACAATAGCTTTTATGCATTTAGAAATTTTGTTTAGCTTCCTCGTGGTTAGTGCTAAAATACGAAAACCACATTTGATAGCAAATGTCGATGAAAAATATTATAATTTTATCAGTTACGAAGAAAGACAGCACAGTTCATAGAAATACAATGATTCCAGTGAACTTAAAACTTCTGCAGTACCAAAACATTATAATTTTATCAATGACGAAGAAGTACAACACAGTTCACAGAAATACAATGATATTAATGAACTTGAAACTTCTGCAGTACCAAAACACTTTAATTTTATCAGTTACGAAGAAATACAACACAGTCCACAGAAATACAACGATTTCAGTGAACTTAAAACTTCATCAGACAAGAGAAAATCAATGCGAATCAAATGCATTTTCCCTCGAATATGATCTGCGTCAAGCAAATCCACGCTTTTGCATTTTTCAGTTGCGCTTTGCAACGTGGGATTTTAATCCTGGCGCATAATGTCTTTGCGTTTTTATTTTATTGTTGAATTTAGATATACAGTGTTTTACCTTCGAATGAAATAGACGTCTGTTATCTGATTCGGGAACAGTTTTGTCAGGACTTATGTACGTGGAGTGTTGGAAATGATTCATGTGATTTATCCATATTTCTGTTATTGGGATTTTCACATGCTCTGTATATTATAACCTTTCTGTTATTGAGATTTCTTCATGCTCCATATAATATTATGGACTTTCACATGCTCCGTATATTATAAACTTCCTATTATTGATATTTTCGTCATCTACGTATATTATATCCTTTCTGTTATTGAGGTTGTCACATGCTCCACAAATATCCTTTGTACTATTGAGATTTTCACACGCTCCATATATTATATTCTTTCTGTTACTGAGATTGTCACATGCTCCGCGTATATCCTTTTTATTATTGAGATTTTCACGCGCTCCGTATATTATATCCTTTCTGTTACTGGGATTTTCACACACTCCATATATTATATCCTTTCTGTTACTGGGATTTTCACAGGCTCCGTGTATTATATCCTTTCTGTTACTGGGATTCTCACACGCTCCATATATCCTTTCTGTTACTGGGATTTTCACACGCTCCATATATTATATCCTTTCTGTTGCTGAGATTTTCCCACGCTCCATATATTAAATCCTTTCTGTTGCTGGGATTTTCACACGCTCTGTATATTAAATCCTTTCTTTACTGGGATTTTCACACGCTCCATATATTATATCCTTTCTGTTGCTGGGATTTTCATCCACCTTCGGACTGTGGAAATGTTACCGCGAATATCAAGTTCTGTTTCATAATTACGTTCAGGGGGAGAAAGGACCTCCTGAATACCTGTGAATACCCTCGGTTGAAAGGCAACCTGGGTAACGGGAGGAGATGAATGTCCTTTGTGTTTGTCTATGCTTGGGGGGAGGTGGGGAGGGGAGTGGGTGGGTGTAACAGGTGGATTAATATCAGGGAATTGAGAAAGATATTCTTCGTAGCATCCGTTGGTTTTAGGGTGGGCCTTACATATGCTAAAATATTTGTGGAAATGAATTGTGAGGGAAAGTTTTGCTAAACTCTCTCTCTCTCTCTCTCTCTCTCTCTCTCTCTCTCTCGTTATGAGAAGGATTTTCGAATTGCCTGAATATTCTAAAGGTACAGACAGAACATTCTCTCTCTCTCTCTCTCTCTCTCTCTCTCTCTCTCTCTCTCTCTCTCTCTCTCTCTCTCTCTCTCTCTCGTTATCAGAAGGATTTTCAGAATTGTTTGAATACTCTAAAGGCACAGAGAGAACATTCGCTCTCTCTCTCTCTCTCTCTCTCTCTCTCTCTCTCTCTCTCTCTCTCTCTCTCTCTCTCTCTCTCTCTCTCTCTCTCTCGTTATCAGGCGGATTTCCAAACTATTTGAATACTCTAGAGATTCAAAGCCCCCCAGGCTTGTGCTATAAGAAATATAATCTCCTTCTATCACAGGTAACATCTTATGAGGGCAGTAAATCATTTTGATTAAACATCTATCCACAACTCCCTACACTAACTTATGGAGCTCCTTTGATCTGTCAGATTCTCCTTTAAGTTTCGCGTAATCCCCAACTAGGGGCCACAGGAATTCTCATCAAAGCAGTTAGGAGGCTTTTTGATGGTAAGATATGATATATATACAAGCTCACACACTTCCTCACACACACACACACGTATATATATATAAAATATATATATATATATATATATATATATATATATATATATATTGATTTTAATTATTTTATTATGTATGTATGTATGTATACACACACACACACACACACACACATATATATATATATATATATATATATATATATATATATATATATATATATATATATATATATATATATATGTTAACTTTATCACACACAAAATTGTTCTGTGCATTAGTAGAATTACTAAAAGGACCTCATTCAAACTGAATAAATACTCCATTAGATACCATCCAGTTTGAATGAGATCCTTTAGTAATATACATATATATATATATATATATATATATATATATATATATATATATATATATATATATATATATATATATATGTATGTATACACACACATATATATATATATATATACTGTACAGTATATATATTATATACATATTCATATCCAGTAAAAAAAAGCCTAAGTGCATAATGAGTATTGTAGATATTGCGTTTGCATTCGAACATTTTCAGCGACGTCAGACGAGCGTCACAACAGAAACTGGATACACTGGAATAACCCACTCCACTTGTGCTTCAGAAAACTAAAAATAAAACGAATACCTCTTGAGGGAAATCAGAGTGAAGCAGGGGGGAAACGAATAGAAGATAACGAAGAGAAATTGCGCAGTTTCGACGGAAAGACGAACGTAAAGAGTCAAGAGACAGAGCGTCCCGAGCCAAGGCTTCAGGCAACCGCCATTTTAAATTCATTGCCTTAAAGTTTGAGTGGACAGAGCTCACCTGAACAGCCAGGTGAAGTTTGAAGTTCCCCCAAGAGGGATGTCCAAGGCTTGACAGACCCTTGATTGGCGTTTTCACTGATTTTCAATGATAATAATAATAATAATAATAATAATAATAATAATAATAATAATAATAATAATAATAATAATAATAATAATAATAATACTAATAATAATAATAATGTCAAAACACGATCACTTGTGTGATTGACATAAAGTTCTAACTCACATTGAGATCGAAACTGATAGGCAAGGGTACTACCAGCTGACCCACACGTCATATTGAGAGCCTGTTGATTGGCGTTTCACTGATTTTCACTAATAATAATAATAATAATAATAATAATAATAATAATAATAATAATAATAATAATAATAATAATAATAATAATAATGATAATAATAAATCAAAACACGATCACTTGTGTGATTGATATATAGTTTTGACTCACATTGAGATCGAAATCAGGTTTCATAAAACTGGTAGGCAAGGGCGCCACAAACTGATCCACACAGGTCATGACCTTTGTGGGTTAATTTGTAGCGTCCTTGCTTTTCATTTGAGTGTCCTGGGTTTGATCCTGATGTGAGCTAGATATTTATTGATGGTAATTTTTATATGTAAGGCATTTATATGCGTAGCCAAACAGTCTAATGAGCTGCTTTTTAGGTTTCACTGAACAGAATAATTTGCAAAAAAAAAAAATAAATAAAAAAAATACAACAAAGTAAAATGAAATAAGTAAAACAAGACAGAAATCAAAGGAAAAGCAACAAAAATGATGTTATATTTAGAAAACAAAATCATGTTAACATATCAGTAAACAATGTTATGCCTAAACAAACAGAAGCTTATATAAACAGGTCAGAGAAATTACAAGCAAAGGTGCTCTGTACTTTGAAGTCGTTTTGTACCAACCTTTAACATTCTGGGAACAGCATAAACAACGCTGCCAGAAGTACGATTCAGTTCTTTACAGTAAAGGGAGTGAATACACTTTAGGTACTGGGGTGCGGATACTGGTACTGTGCTAAAATTAGGAAGAGCATTGACTAACAGTACAGCCATGATCACCGAATGCAATGTAGTAAATTATTTACTGAAATTTACTGAAGTGCATCATATGAAAGATGGCTAAACAAGATGGGGCCACCTTGTGTCTGAATCAGAATGACTTTTGCTCAGAGAAAAGGACCGCCTCTTAATATTTTCATAATTTGAAGATCCCATTCTGGTCATAACTACTTGGTTTTTGTTCAGAGAAAGGGACGACCTCTTATTATTTTGTTTTTTGTTCAGAGAAAAGGACCACCTCTTAATATTTTGTTATTTGTTCAGAGAAAAGGACCACCTCTTAATATTTTGTTTTTTGTTCAGAGAAAAGGACCACCTCTTAATATTTTGTTTTTTGTTCAGAGAAAAGGACCACCTCTTAATATTTTCATAATTTGCAGATCCCATTTTGAACATAACTACAGTACTTGTTTTTTTTTCAGAGAAAAGTAACACCTAGTATTATTTTGTTTTTTGTTTAGAGAAAAGGACCACTTGTTAATATTTTATTTTTGTTGAGAGAAAAGGACCACCTCTTAGTATTTTCATAATTTGAAGATCTCATTTTGGTCACAACTACTAGTTTTTTGTGCAGAGAAAAGGACCACTTCTTATATTTTCATAATTTGAAGATCCCATCTGGGTCATAACTACAGTACTTGTTTTGTGTTCAGAGATTAGAACCACCTTTTAATATTTTCTCAATTTGAAGATCCCATTCCTGTGATAACTACTTGCCAAGGCAATAATATTGTAATAGCAAAAAAAAAATACTGAACTGTTAATAATGATACAGTTTTTGACATAAAAAAATTATGTGTATTTGCAACCCTGGAAAAAAAGTCCTGAAAAAAAAGGTACGTTAGAATTAAATGGTCTACCAAGTAACGTCAGATATTCAGAACTATTTACAACAGTGTTACTTTGATTGTGGAGGGAATGAATCAACACCAGACTAGGAATTCGGAGAATCAACAGTAACACAAAGGAATTCAAACGAATATAAAATTTTCTTCAGTCAGAATAGCTTAATTTTTTTGTGAATGTTGTGAGGAAAACATTGCTGGAATGAAAAATTAGGTACAATCTTGTGTGGCAAAAATGAATGGTACACTAAAGAGTTGTAAGTGAACGAGTGGACATTTTTGAAGAAGAAATATAAAGTAATTTACAGTACGAGCTGAATTATGAAGGTTAATATATATATATATATATATATATATATATATATATATATATATATATATATATATATATATATATATATATAACAGTTTAAGCATAACTTTAAAGATATCAGTTTTTTTTTCAGTAGGAAGGAAGTCTTGAAATAGTTACCATTTACAATTTAAGCGTAAGATAACCGCAAAACATCAATTATAGTTTTCTGTAAAAGGAAACTATTGGGATGGTTATTTGTCTGTCCGTCAGCACTTTTTCTTTCTGCCCTCAGACTTTTTCTTTCTGACCTCAGACTTTTTCTTTCTGACCTCAGACTTTTTCTTTCTGCCCTCAGACTTTTTCTTTCTGCCCTCAGACTTTTTCTTTCTGCCCTCAGACTTTTTCTTTCTGCCCTCAGACTTTTTCTTTCTGACCTCAGACTTTTTCTTTCTGACCTCAGACTTTTTCTTTCTGCCCTCAGACTTTTTCTTTCTGACCTCAGACTTTTTCTTTCTGACCTCAGACTTTTTCTTTCTGACCTCAGACTTTTTCTTTCTGCCCTCAGACTTTTTCTTTCTGCCCTCAGACTTTTTCTTTCTGACCTCAGACTTTTTCTTTCTGACCTCAGACTTTTTCTTTCTGACCTCAGACTTTTCTTTCTGCCCTCAGACTTTTTCTTTCTGCCCTCAGACTTTTTCTTTCTGACCTCAGACTTTTTCTTTCTGACCTCAGACTTTTTCTTTCTGCCCTCAGACTTTTTCTTTCTGACCTCAGACTTTTTCTTTCTGACCTCAGACTTTTTCTTTCTGACCTCAGACTTTAAAAACTACTAAGGCTAGAGGACTGCCAATTGGTATGTTGATCATCCACCCTCCAATCATCAAACATACCAAATTGCAGCCCTCCAGCCTCAGTAGTTTTTATTTTATTCAAGCAAACATACCAAATTGCAGCCCTCTAACCTCAGTCACTAGTTTTTGTTTTATTTAAGGTTGAAGTTAGCCATGATCGTGCGTCTGGGACCGCTAATTGGTGCTAACAACACAGGCCACCACCGTTCCGTGGCTAAAAGTTTCATGGACCGCGGCTGAGAGTTTCTGAGAATTTCATACAGCATTATGCGCTGCACAGAAAACTCGACTGCGCCGAAGAAAATTCTTCGGCGCATTTTTTGCTTTTTTTATTTAATGCTGATTCCTTTAGCTATCTACTTTTCTGATATTTACAATTTTCCACTGAGGGTAATTTTATACACAATCCCTTCATTATTTCCCACAATGGCGAGCACGTGACCGAAGAAAAGGAATCTAAAGGTCCCGGAAATTAAAAAAAAAAATATAAAAAAATATAATGAAAAACGTTTTGAACTCTGCACGTTCGAGAAAGTATTCATGAACGTTTGCATGGGTGCGTGCTTGCATATTCAATTAAAGTCGAATGACAGTTTTTTTTTATCGCATTTTGAGCATTACGGGGATTTCCTTTTCAACCAGGGGACGACTTGTTAACTTCGTTATGAGAGAGAGAGAGAGAGAGAGAGAGAGAGAGAGAGAGAGAGAGAGAGAGAGAGAGAGAGAGAGAGAGAGAGTTTGTATTACAAGTTTCTGAGAGTAGAGAAAATATGAAGGAGTATGTTGCCAATGTCATGGTTCGTCAAAAATTTAAAAACATAATTAGAGAGAGAGAGAGGGAGAGAGAGAGAGAGAGAGAGAGATTTTATATCACGAGTGTCGCAGTGTTCAGAACAACTGAAATTTTCTACAAGGCAAAACGATTAAGTGCACAGAAACCATAATAAAATAAAAATAAAACGGTGATTGGTGACGCTTGCAGATAACTTTATATGAGTTTTTTTGTGAATGGGAAAAAACTGACATTGAAAAAAAGTACAAGATCAGAATAGAGGAGAAATCACAACATTGTCACTAAGGATATTGTGCAATTAGAACCTCAGAATGTTCAAACGAAGATGGAAGCATTTCTACCCTGAAACAATTTACCTTGGATTTTAATCATTCATTCATATTTTCATCTACCTATTTCTTAATTCATTAATTCTTTTTTCAAATAACTGATCTCTTTTCTTTGTATTTCTTGTTATCTTCTGTAACTTCTTTCAAATGAACGTCACATTCTTTGGAAGCTTGAATTTCAAGTCAGTGGCCCCTGTTATGCTTGTACCGTATGAATATGGATTTATTTTCTGAATAATAATAATAATAATAATAATAATAATAATAATAATAATAATAATAATAATAATAATAATAATAATTAATATAAACTCCTATAAACGTTAAAATGCTGCTCACAACAGAGCTACAACATCGGGGAAAAATGTCAAGTAAAAAGCGAGGTACAGCCGACAAATATGACCAAACAATTGATTAGATTCACGAAACATGCACTTCCGTATTTCCTATGAACCACATTTCTAAAACAAATAAGAACGCCACTCGTTGCTTTTGCATGAATAAAATAAATACAGACCAGTGGAAACACTAAAAGTGATATACATATTTTTACTTGTAATGGAAGAGAAATATTTCCCAAAATATGAAACCTGACGAATGGAACGGTAGTCAGATTGAAACCAATAAGTGAATAGCATTTTAAAAGCAGTGACAGAATAATTGATTTCGAACCATATTTCTTTCAGACATTTATCGAGAGATATTTAAAAAACATTGGATTTTTAGTTTTCTGTAAAAGAAAACTATAAAAGAAAACTATTGCCCACTTTTTTCTGTCCGCACTTTTTCTGTCCGCCCTCAGATCTTAAAAACTACTGAGGCTAGAGGGCTGCAAAATGGTATGTTGATCATCCACCCTCCAATCATCAGACATACCAGATTGCAGCCTTCTAGCCTCCTCAGTAGTTTTTACTTTATTTAAGGTTAAAGTTATTCATAATCGTGATTCTAGCAACGATATAGGATAGGCCACCACCGGGCCGTGGTTAAAGTTTCATGGGCCGCGGCTCACACACCATTACACCGAGACCACCGAAAGATAGATCTGTTCTCGGTGGCCTTGATTATACGATGTACAGAAAACTCGATTGCGACGAAGAAATTTTGGCGCATTTTTCACTTGTTCTATATGAGGTGACTTCATGTTGGAGAGGTACTGAGGGCATTAAAATAGATGCATTTAGATAAGAAGAAAATTATTAGTGCGAGAAAATGACAGACTGTGAACAATTAAATCCATCTGAATATATATATATATATATATATATATATATATATATATATATATATATATATATATATATATATATATATATATATATACATGTATTAATGAGAGCCCTCAGGAGTTGGTTTAGCAGGAAATATAAACAAAAGGTTTAAGTAATTATCAAAATTCACCAAACTTTATGGTGACAGATATGCAAATTGAGATGAGTTCTGAAGAAATGGGAAGTAATTTGGAAAATACCTTCAGTAGATTACCATGAAATGCATAGGGAATATATTATCTTTTGCATCGTTACAAAATCACAGCTTATATAGCGGTAATCGAAAAGTATTCGGTGAAAAATATAAGAGAAATATTTTAGAGCAGGAAACAAATTTTGCACAAAAGTCTTCGTAGTGTGTGTGTGTATGTATAATGTATGTATATATATATATATATATATATATATATATATATATATATATATATATATATATATATATATATATCAGTGCTCATGGTATATGTGTCTAAGCTATATACCACATAAAACCGCCCATGAACGAGCTATGCATATCTGAAAATACACACTGTATATCTTACTGGCGTTTCTTTACTTCGTCCGGGCATTTAGCCATGGCAAAAATTCCAGTTGAGGAGTTAAATTCCTCGATTAATGTTAGGTTTTTATAATCCTTATTTCAGGGTCTTTGGATAACGTCAGATATCTGTTACCTTGCATTTTTTTTCAATGGTATACGATTTTCAGATGTGAAGTTAATTGATCAATTTCATAAATAAAATGAACATCAGTGGCACAGAATGACAATAAGAATTATGTAGATGGCACTGCAGCTAAAGAAATTATCAACTTCAGCCACGAGAATCAACGATAATAAGTGACCCACATCCTGAATGAGATGAAATGAAAAGTATGCCATTTAACCCGGGCAAAATTGATTGCATGATTGACAACCTGCTTCAAAACCGTTCCAGGCAACGGGTGTCGTTACTTTGTTATAATGCGGACAGGATGATTTATTGAGGGGGCTGCCTGACGCATCACAGACTGAATAGCTGAATAGTTAAGCAACTTGTTCACTGAGGTAATGGATTATGGATTTTTCCGAGCGAATAGAACAGTTGTGACAATGAAAGGTTACCCTGAGTTACGTGATAGAGGAGTGGATTTGAAAAACATTGTTTTTCTGGCTTTTTAAATTATTATTTTTATTAGAGTTTTAGGTGTTTTTCGTTACATTTCCTGCCAGGTTTAGGAAGAACGGTTAACCCGGAATGTCAGGGGGAGCTTAAATAGCTCTTGCCTTTCTTGTCCAATGATATCTTATTTTTTATTTCATATTAGTTATGTTCTGAAGTGTTTATTGGCGTTTTAAATGATCATATTTATTAGATTTCTAGCTTATGTTACATTTCAAACCAGGGTTAGTAAAAATAGGACACAGAAACGATTAACCAAATCTCTTCCAGTGATATTTTTCATTCATTTCCCATTCATTTTGTTCTGACATTCGACGAGTTATTTTTTTACGGTTTCTACATTTTAAAACTTCGCCTTATAAATTTTTTTTTTTTGTAATTCTTTACATGAACGTGTATTGAATTTTTTTTAGGTCAGGTGAACTTGATCTATTTTGTCTTCATCTGGGTATCCAAATTATATGTCAGGGTCAGGTCAATTAAACTCAGTATGGTATAATAAGCAACATATTTAATTGTAAATTTATGGGTATCAAGGTGTATTGTGTTTATAGCTTCAAAGTAGTTTTGGTAGAGAGAAATTCCAGGAAATTGACAAAACTGAAGTGAATTCATTTAACATACAATTATAAGACTGTTTTCATGAAGAACATAGGAAAATACAAGTAAAACATTTATGACATTGTACTTCAAGTGCTAAAAAAACTATTTTTAATAACAATATTCATCATAATAATAAATGCGCTTTTTGTCGAATATACAGTGACATTGTACATCAAAAGTGCTCCGCAACTACTATTAGTAATAATAATCATAATAATAAATACACTCATTTTCGAATATCCATCATAAGTTCTTTTTCATACACTCGTTCTCCCAAGTCAAATAACAGTTAAGTGAAAATAAACAACTAAAAAAAAAAAAAAGAATGGAAAACTTCTGGGACAAAATATCGGAGGATTTGTAATCCTCTTAGGTAATGCAATTTTCTCTCCTACACCTACGGCCTCGCCCACTCCTTTCCCCTCCCCCTTTCCCCTCCCCCTTCCCTCTCCTCCCTCCCCTCCCCTCCTTACTCCCTCCTCCCCGCCTCCCCTTCCCCCAACCACATCCTGCCTGAAACTCCTTTGCAAATTTAAGGATTATTTCAGGATTCCTCGGGAACTTCACAACGAAGTCATTCTCGACCGAGAAAGGAAAAACTTCTCAAACCATTTTTTTTTCTCCTTGGTTCCTCTTTCAATTTACGGAAGGAAAACTTTCGGTCCTCGGGAAATCAAAGACACAGACGCAGGCATAATGTGAGACCATCCAGTGACACCTAAGACCTCGAGTCTTATCTAGGTCACATTCAGAGAGAAGAAGAAGAAGGAGAAGAAGAAGAAGACCTTGGTCTCCTTATGCCAGTCTCACTTTCGGGAATGTTTTTCGCTTCGGGAATTGAAAGAAGCAAAAGATGGAAGTTTGAAATTGGGGAGGCTTATGTTCGTTGTGGTATTTTGTTCTGGGGAAATGGGAAAAGATTTCTTTTATAGATTTATGGCTTGTATAATTATAGAATATATTACTAAAGTGTTATTTTCGTATTTTAAGTCCGCATACACGCAGATGCTTATATATATATATATATATATATATATATATATATATATATATATATATATATATATATATATATATATATATATATATATATACATACACATATTTATATATATAGAAAATATATATATATTTATATATATATATATATATGTATATATATATGTATATTTATATACTTTATATATATTCATATACATATGTATATATATTTACATTATATACATATACATATGCATACACATACACACACACTCCACTTCTTCCTATCACCTAAGTGATTTGAATCAGTTTTCTTCTAATCGCACCAATAATCCAGAAAGCTCCGATTTCAAAAGAAGGAGTCTTAACGGTCCAATAATTCGTGGATCTACATTTGCGGCTTTAAAAGCCGGAGGAGGGAAGGAAATCCCCCTGGCCTTTGATATTGTAATGAAGTATTCAAGTGATGACTTAATTAAGATTGAAGAGGGGTTGGGTTATGGGAGTAATTCTGAAGGAAATGCTTGAGAACTATATGGCTCAGTTGGGAATGTGTGTATGTATGTATGTATATACATACATACATATATATATATATATATATATATATATATATATATATATATATATATATATATATATATAAAGTTAAAGTTTTTTTAACCTCGTGAAAGTAGATTTACAGTATATAATTAGTTACTCCTTGTATTAATTCAAATTTATATTCTAGTCAGCTCAATGTGCTCATAGATAATAATATAAATAAATAAAAATAAATAAATAAATAAAATAAGCAAATAAATGAATAGAGTAAGTAAGTAAGTAAACACATCGATAACGTCACCACAAACCGTAAAGTGAATCCAGAAACTCGCAGCTTTCACCCTGAATAAATAAATAAATAAATAAAACAAGTAAATAAATAAAGTAAGTAAGTACGCAAGTAAGTAAGTAAGTAAGTAAGTAAGTAAGTAAGTAAGTAAGTAAACATATCGATAACGTCACCACAAACCGTAAAATGAATCCAGAAACTCCGTGCTTCCACCCTGAATTTCTAAAGAACAGGTCAAGCAGCATCCAAGAGTAAATGCATTGGGCCATCTGACGAAAAACTACGCACTCGACCTCTTCAGACTAACCTCATAAACATTTACAACGAATCCGCAGTATTCCCTCAGCCTCGGGCTACTCAAGTTTAAAACCTCGAACGACAAGCTGAAGTCACTCTACCCCGGAGCCAACTCGAGGTAATGGATCTATGAATGGGTGGAGGTCTGTCTCCAGGGATTTTGTTTGCGGGGAAGAACTCGTGAGAGATTAGATTCATGACTCGGGTTGTCATCCAGACGTTCAGACATTGTTGTTTATGATGCTTGATGGATGGATGTCTTAGACATATTTTTTGGGGGGGAGGGGGATGGCATTCAAAACGTGCTTTTTACTTTCTTTCTTTAAAAGCATAAAGGAGAGTTAAATTTGCATGGAACTGGAAAAGGAGATGTGCTATTTTAGTAAGAGTGACTGCGCATGCACATACATACATATATATATGTGTATATATATATATATATATATATATATATATATATATATATATATATATATATATATATGTATACATATATATATATATATATATATATATATATATATATATATATATATATATATATATATATATATATACACCTCAAATAACTCTTGGCTATATATACCTCACAGAGAACGATACACAACTCTAGATTCTCTGTAATGTGCCTCAGAATTGATAAACAAATTACAGATGTAGTACATAATTAACAATCAACTTTAAAATTCCATTCTTTTCTCATACATATTTCCAGAAAGTTCATATCTCAGTATAAATGAAACTGACATTTAGTTTAGTTCCCCACTTACTGTAGGAGCAGATTTTCTCATGTACATCTATCTATCTGTCTGTCCATCTATCTCTCAATCTGTCATCCAAATTTCACGTTTAAATCGCGTCTCTTTCCTCTTGCTGACGTCATTTCCCTCCTTGAATATTATACAGACTGCAAATGGACTGGCCCGTGTAACCGTTCCGCGTGGCTGTTCCCCGGCTAAGGAAAGGGTTGGGAGTGTTGCATTTTACAGCAGGCTTTCTCAAGGCCTTCTAAACAGCTTCAGAATTCTCACGTAAACCTTTTGTAGCAAACGCTTAATCTACATATCGTTTTCGTGGTCTGAACACACACACACACACACACACACACACACACACACACTCTTCTTCACCAATTAGTCCTTCAATAATCTGTCATACATTCCCAGTTAAAGTCCTTTTATTCTCCTTCACTTATATATGATAAATAATGTTATGTCCTTATAATTCTTAATCACTTCTGTCACCTTCACTACTATACAAAAGAGAAATGATTCCCCTTACCTATTCCTCGAGAACCTTTCCCTCATCTAAACATACCTTACAAACCCCGGTCAGCCATTAAATCGTGTCATCGCCAGTGTACTGCAATCTCGCTTATTATTCCATGAGCGTATTGTGATTACTATAAGCATCTCTATCATCACCTCTGTCATCTTTATTGCCCTACAAAGGAGAAACGCTTCCCTTCACCTATTCCTCAAGAACCCTTCCCTCATCTAGACATACCTTACAAACCCCGGTCAGCCATTAAATCGTGTCATCACCACTGCAATGCAAAGTCTAGCTTATTATTCCATCAGCTCATTCTGTCTTTCCATCCTTCAGCCTCTTTATTGCCCTCCTTATGTACTTAACACGCTAACCCTCTCCCCTGTCGCATTATTCACCTCATTATTCAGCTCTATCTCCTATCTCTCTTCCATTCTCCGCTTTCAGCAAATCTTCAAAATTGTCTCTCCCTCGATGCTGGATTGCATTCACTTCAGACATCATCTCTCCATTTGCGTCTCTTATTCTGAGATCCATTGTTCGTTGACCTCTCTCTCTCTCTCTCTCTCTCTCTCTCTCTCTCTCTCTCTCTCTCTCTCTCTCTCTCTCTCTCTCTCTCTCTTGCTTTTATTAAATGCCAGCATCTTAATGTTACCAGAATACTGTAAACACCAATGAATGGCCACCCAGAAGTGCGCTTCAGGATAGTGAATTAAGTAGCAACATTGAGGCTAAAATACATTATTCGTTCCCTTTTGTATTGTAAGCGGTAGCGACTCAGCAATCCTAAATGATTAAAAACTGAAATTTGTGAAATTTACGGCTTCCTACGATATCCAGTCGTAATTTACACATTGGATTTTCGTGCAAGAGTCATGTGGATAAATAGCCGTTCATTTATGTAAGTACAGAATATTTTTATTGACTTTAAAAACTCAAAAAGGATAAAATTTTGGATTCCCTTGTACTGATCTTTATTTATGCTTTATATTTTCGTGCAAGAGCCATGTCGTATATAGCCGTTCATTTATGCAAGTACAGAATATTTTTATTGACTTTCAAAAAATAAAAAAAACGGATAAAATATGGATTCCATTGTATTTTATACATTATAATTTCGTGCAAGAATCATGTCGCATATAGCCGTTCATTTATGTAAGTACAGAATATTTTTATTGACTTTCAAAAAATCAAAAAAGGATCAAATATGGATTCCATTGTACTTTATACATTAGATTTTCTTGCAAGAGTCATGTCGTATATAGCCGTTCATATATGTAAGTACAGAATATTTTTATTGACTTTCAAAAAATCAAAAAAGGATAAAATATGGATTCCATTGTACTTTATACATTAGATTTTCATGCAGGAGCCATGTCTTATATAGCAGCTCATTTATTATAAGTACAGAAAAGTTGTATGGACTCAAAAAATAAAAAAAAAATGGAAGTTGGATTCCACGTAGCCTGGTCATTTCTAATTTCGCAGCCGGTAATTACTGCCATAACGACAGTATTAGGGCACAGGGAACTCACTTGACAGCAAAAGCAGAAGTACCACTAATACCCACCACTGATTGTTTGAGACTGTACTTTAGACGTAAGTAGGGAAGAGGAACAGAGAGAAGAATTGTAATAGAGGACAGAGAAATCTAAAGAAAACATTTTCCTTCCACGCCATTCGACAATTCGGCAGTGCAGTCTTATCAAGATTACTTTCTATATGTCTTTGTTTGGCATCGACGCAAGAGTTAATCGACCGTAACGGTGATAATGGTATTACAAAGAGAAAAGAACGAAGTACATTTTTGTTGAATAATTATATATATATACATATATATATATATATATATATATATATATATATATATATACATACATATATATATATATATATATATATATATATATATATATATATATATATATATATATATATATATATATATAATTTGCTAATCAGTCATAGATCAGTCAAAAAAAGAGAAAAAATTACCAAAGAAAACAATGAAAATATCTTAGGCATTTATTAATTAAGTTGTCAGCAGATATTTATTATTAAACGGAAATTATCGTTGAACGAAATCTTTGGGGGGAAAAAAATTAGTACATATAGTGTTAAGAGAATTTCCTATGAAACTGGGATAATTTTATTATCGTGCACGTATGCAGATTATAAATATATTACTTTTTTAAGCAAGACTTGTAAATATATATATATATATATATATATATATATATATATATATATATATATATATATATATATATATATATATATATATATATACACAGTATAATATCAAGCACAATAGCAAGTCAGGTTAGAAACTCTTCTCGGAAGAGCCGGAATTCTAATTAATCCCTTGAATGTTACGTAGCACTTTTTCCCCCCTCTCTCAGAGACGAGCATAGAGTCTTTTTGTTTTTCTTTCATTACAAAGAGAGTTTTTCCTGTTATATAAATGATGAATTCCCCTTTTTCAACATCACAACAAAAGAAACTTTTCTTCAGGGTGGTAAAGACTTGCAAAGCCCCCCTTTTCTTTTATCAAGGAAGGAAAAAATAAAGGAGGGGGAAAAGATGGCGTATTTATATATTTTTTTTTATTAAATTCCTCCTCTTCCTCCTCCTCTCACGTCTGTGCCTCTATAACGAAGCTCTTACCTGGCCATGACGCATTCTGTTGAGCCGTATCTTATAACTTTGATGGCAAAAATATTACAGTCAAGAGATTTTAATTGACATTTCCTGTCTTTTTTTTATTCTCGAGAAGAGACTCTCCTTTCTTCTTTACTGACGTTGCCTGTTAACCTTTTGTGTGACGTAATGCGCGCACACAAGTGGCCCCGTTTTGGCCCAAGTGAAAAAATCCTTATGACTTATGACGTTGACATGATATTGCCAGGTTATAAAGATCTTTTTTTATAGGATTAAAGTGTTCTCTCTCTCTCTCTCTCTCTCTCTCTCTCTCTCTCTCTCTCTTCACACACACATATATATATATATATATATATATATATATATATATATATATATATATATATATGTGTGTGTGTGTGTGTATTTATACATTCATACATATATATAATTATAATATATATATATATACACATACATACATTCATACATACATACATACATACATACATACATACATACATACATACATACATACATACACACTCACTGACACCAGTAGTGTGATTCAAGTCCTTAGCAGATTATCCAGTAAGCTAGGTAAGTCAGAGGTTGATTTCGTTTGATTCAGGAGGAAAGAGAGAGAGAGAGAGAGAGAGAGAGAGAGAGAGAGAGAGAGAGAGAGAGAGAGAGGTCAATTACATGCGTGATCATCCCCTTTATACAGAAATGCAAAGTAATTTAACACGGGTGGAAAGTAATCCTTTGATAGTATTTACCTAAGATATCAGGGACTAATGTAATGGATTTGTACAGGCAAGTGTTATGGCGAATGGACTCTTATTACGAGCGAAGAGGAATATCAGCCTTGATAGTTTGGTCAGGGATACATGAGTGATCTGTATTCGGGAGATCAATCAGTTTTTCTTTATGGTGAAAATTAACCAAAATTCAAGTTGTCATACTAAGCTTTGCATAATGTGGATTGCAGTTAACATTTATTATTTTTAGAGCACTCGTGGTAAAACTGGATGTTCTACTGACTGAAAGAGTAATAGGAATTAAAAGAACAAGGAGAATTTTTACATTATCTCCCTTATCGGATTGTCTAAACAGTGTTAAAATAGAGAAAACCGTTTTATTTTTGAGGTGTCATTTTTACTGGGTTCTGTTGTTTGTTTTTATTCGATTGGTGAAATATTCGGATATTATACTCGCTGATTAAGCGTGTATGTTGAAGATTTCCAGGAATTGTTATGATAATTTTTATATAACAGCGTAATAAAAGATAGGATATTTGTATATCTTGTAAGGAAAAATTTTCATTTAGAGTTATTAAAAAATATGAAAAAATGAGTAATTAAGGAAAGGTTAAGTATTCATTATCTCCAAGTATTCTCTCTCTCTCTCTCTCTCTCTCTCTCTCTCTCTCTCTCTCTCTCTCTCTCTCTCTCTCTCTCTCTCTCTATATATATATATATATATATATATATATATATATATATATATATATGTATGTATATACATATATAAGTATTACTTTGGACATCAGAGTAGATATACATCCAAGCATACATACATACATATATGTGTGTTGTATGCATGTATGTATGTCTACTCTGATATCCAAAGTAGTACAAAGATATACAAATGCATAGATAAATACGTAGACGTACATATGCCTTAATGAGAGCAAAATGTTTCCCAAATCCTTCTATTTTTGGAACTCTGACCCCGCCCTCATGACCTCACGCGATAATTGGGTCAAAACGCAAAACGTGCAAAGTTACAAGGTCATGGTGGCAGTGGTGAAAAGCGTTCCATTGTTTTGCTTTGTCCAACTTTTACTTGTATTACTTATTCTGTCCGTTCTCTAATTTCCATAATGCTGGTACACACATCTTTCCCTCATACCTGCGTATGTGCGTGGGCCAATTACAGTGGATTACGTAAGTGTGAATCGTAATTACCCGTATTTGTTTGACCTTTGGACTC
>NC_089765.1:17611320-17616320 GCF_040412425.1 Macrobrachium rosenbergii | reverse complement strand
AGGTTGAGAGATGTGTGATGAGTTGTTGAGATTAAATCGTTAAAAAAATTAGTGATGATAAAGGAAATTTGAGGATGGTGATAAAAACTTATTGAGTCGATGGTATCAAGTTTTTTATTTGGTGTGATGACACTTATGAGGTTGAGAGATAATTGTGATGAGTTGTTGAGATTAATTCGTTAAAGAAACATTTAGTGATGATAAAGGAAATTAGAGTTTGGTGATGGGACAATAATGAGTTTTAAAGATTCGTTAAAAAACATTTAGTGATGATGAAGGAAATATGAGTGGTGATGGGACAATGAGTTTTGAAGATGCGTGATGAATTAGAACGATGAGAAATATTTTATTGATTCATTAGCATCAAGATTTTGATTAGGTGAGATAACATTTATGAGGTAGTGAGATAAGTGTGATGAGTTGGCCACATGAAATCACTGAACTTGTAGGGCAGTAAGTATGTGCAATCTCCCAAAGTATGTTTTGCAATTGGATTCACAAAATTTCAAGCGAAGATGCAATGCATTATTATCCTAAAATAATCTTCTGTGTATTGTAATAATTTAATTACATTTTTATGTATTTTTTTATTATTAATTTTTTACTTTTTTTCTGATAACTGATCTCTTTCTGAATTTCCCATTACCTTCTGTTACTTCTTTCTAATGAACACCATATTCTTTGGAAGCTTGAATTTCAATTTATAATAATATAAATTGAATTCGGCTGATTAAGCATTCACCTTCAATACCACATGCTTGAAAGAGGGTCTACTACCTATATAATAATAATAATAATAATAATAATAATAATAATAATAATAATAATAATAATAATAATAATAATAATAATAATAATAATAATAATAACGAGGTTATGAAGTTACACCAGTGAGTGTTGAGATATGTAAGGTAATTGAGGCCCAAGATAAAGACATTAGGAAGTGCCATAAGAAATGGTGAAGTGAGGAGTTTTTAGGGTGAGGAGATAACGAGGACGAGGCCGAGAGATAAATGTGATGAGGCAGTGAGATATAAAGTATAAGAGGCTTTGGTTGGTGAGATTACTCTGATGAGGCGGTTACAAAGAGAGTGAGATCAGGAGGTAATAAGCAGCTAAAACTCATGTTAATTTTGTTCTGGGGAGAGAGAGAGAGAGAGAGAGAGAGAGAGAGAGAGAGAGAGAGAGAGAGAGAGAGAGAGAGAGAGAGAGAGAGGTTTCGTCTGGACCCTCTGAGAATTCAACTTAGTTGGATGTCCAAGAGAGAGAGAGAGAGAGAGAGAGAGAGAAAGAGAGAGAGAGAGAGGTTTTGTCTGACCCTCTGAGAATTCAACTTACTTGGATGTCTAATATCAAGAGAGAGAGAGAGAGAGAGAGAGAGGGCTTTATCAGCGCCTTCGGAGTTCTCAGCCTATTTGGATGTTTAATATCGAGAGAGAGAGAGAGAGAGAGAGAGAGAGAGAGAGAGAGAGAGAGAGAGAGAGAGAGAGAGTAAGGGATTTTACAAACTTAATTTGGGCAGCTGGTGCGACAAAGGTGATTGGATACTTAGAAACAGACTTTAAGAATCAAATTAATGAGCTCACAAGGTAAGAGAATTCTTGCCATCTGTCGCCCAGTATTTTTCTTCAAACTTCTCTTAAATTAACACAATATTTTAGATATAGTATCGTTATCTTAACATGATCCATGCCTGCATTACAGTGCAGATCGTACAAGACTGAAGTATAATATTAATTTAGTGTATAGTTTCTGTTTTTTTTCCATATCGAAATTTTATTCAGCCTGTCCACTGTTGGATTTGACTTTTTTAGTCAGTAAGTAATTCTGTTAAAATTCATCTTTAATTGATTGTCATTGTTTTGAAATTTCCGAAAGATTCAGCCTCATTAATCCCTTCTTCACTGGCAATGATAATTGTATGATTGTGTAAGATAGTGTTATCTTTCTAACAAGATAAATACCTTGTAATTATGACTCATTCTAATACGTGATATTCAGCTGTATTTTGAAGGGAGGGAAGTGCTGCCCTCAACCCTGTAACATCTACTTTAGAATCAAATGGATTACCTGAGATAAAGGTAATGAAATTACTGACTAAAGCTGATGCAATGGTCAGTACATATGGTTACAGCCATGATGATATGGAAAATTCAATAACGTAAGGGGATTCATATGTTTTTTTTAGGAAAGGTGGAAGTTTAAGGAAGTAAATACTAATGTTGATTCTTCTTGAAAAGATGCGTAAGTGAAATTGGAAGGTTTGTTAGTCCGGACTTATTTCTACCCGATCTTTTCCTGCCCGCCCTCAGATCTTAAAACCTACTGAGTCTAGAGGTCTGCAAATTGGTATGTTGATCATCCACCCTCCAATCATCAAACAAACCAAATTGCATAGATCTAAAGATAGATCTATCTTTAGATCTATCTTTCGGTGGTCTCGGTATAATGCTGTATGAGCCGTGGACCATGAAACTTTAACCACAGCCCGGTGGTGGCCTATCCTGTATCGTTGCCAGAAGCACGATTATGGCTAAATTTAACCTTGGATGAAATAAAACCTACTGATGCTAAAGGGATGCAATTTGGTAAGTTTGATGATTTTAGGGTGGATGGTCAATACCAATTTGCAGCCCTCTAGCCTCGGTAATTTTTAAGATCTGAGGGCGGACAGAATAAAGTGCTAACAGAGTAAAGTGCGAACAGAATAAAGTGCGGACGGACAGACAAAGCCGGCACAACATTTTTCTTTTACAGAAAACTAAACAAAGCAAACGAACTATTGGCAAAATGATGAAATGGCCAAAGGAAGTTAGGGTCAGATTAAGATGGCGATGACGAGGAAGTTTACTGTCCTGAAATAGCTTGATAAACCCTATTACGAGATTGGAAGTGGGTTAAGGAGGAGTGGAGATAAAAAGAAGTGGAGAGAAAAAAAAGATGATAAGGAAGAGACACTGATGGATTGGTTAGCCGTAATGGATATTGAGATGGGCTTTCAGCCATAAAAGTGGATAATTTTTAGAGTTTTAAGACGTGCGGGACTCAGTTATTGAGCTGCCAGTATTCAAGCAAGATTGTATAACTTTTTCTTCGTTTTTAATGATTCGAAAGCTACTGATAGAATTACTTATTTTTCCTGTTAATACTGCTTCTGATAATATTACTGATGTTGCTAATAGAATTATTTGAAGTAGCAATATCGGTAATATTATTAGAAGTAATAATAATAATAATATAATAATAATAATAATAATATTATTATTATTATTATTATTAATATTATTATTATTATTATTATTATTACTGATATTGCTACTAGAATTATTTTAAGTAGCAATATCAGTAATAATAATAATAATAATAATAATAATAATAATAATAATAATAATAATAATAATAATAATAATACTGATATTGTTACTAGAATGATTTGAAGTACAGTATATTTCGAAGTCATTGTTTAAACTTAACACTTTGAAATAAACACTTTGTTTGTTGAAACATCAGTAATAGGTAGCAGAAATGACTTTGAGAATAACACTGGCATGAAACATCCCCATCTCTAAATATAATAGCTTAAAGCTCAGGAGAAACTTCTAATTGTCTCCTAGGCGTTGAAAACAAGAAAGACTTGGTTATAGAGGAATGTCACAGTGGAGAGGGAGATCTTTGCGTCTCGAGATTTTTAAATATAAATAAATAGCTAGCTCATGAAATCTATGTCACAACTAATCTCGTTAAAAGCCTTTTTGGCATCCGTCCGGAGACAATTATAATGAAAAACCTGTGCCGATATGACTAGGGAGGAAACTCTCTGAAAGTTAGAACTGCTGCTGTGAGAAATTCGCAGGTTTTATTAGTTTTTTTTGTAAAAGAAAACTATTGTGCCGGCTTTGTCTGTCCGTCCGCGCTTTTTCTGTCCGCACTTTATCTGCCCGCCCCCAGATCTTAAAAACTACTGAGGCTAGAGGGCTGCAAATTGGTATGTTGATCATCCACCCTCCAGTCATCAAACAGACCAAATTTCAGCCCTCTAGCCTCAGTAGTTTTTATTTTATTTAAGGATAAAGTTAGCCATGATCGTGCGTCTGGCAACGCTTTAGGACATGGCCGTGGTTAAAGTTTCATGGGCCGCGGCTCATACAGCATTATATCGAGACCACATAAAGATAGATCTACTTTCGGTGGCCTTGGTTATACGCGGTAGCGGCTGTACAGAAAACACGATTGCGCCGAAGGAACTTTGGCGCATTGTTTACTTGTTTATTATTCTTTTATGTGCACTGACCTTTGACTGTTGTCATCTTTCTGTTCAGTTTCCCATATTACTTGTCATTAAGTTTACTTCCTGATTTCAAACAATTTATTTAAGCTTAGTATTTAGTCCTTCATAAGCGATGTCAGGCAGGGCAGCCGATCGAGGCTACGGCCTACCCCAACGCCAAATCAAAGCCCTTCAAAAGAAGGCATCGTGCTTACCCCATATGAAAAATGGGAAAAAGCACGTTAAACGAAGAAGAAGAAGAAGAAGTATTTAGTCCTTCATAAACCCAGACCTATGAAAGCTACCTAAACGTCCCCCACCATTTAAATCTTCGCGACCTTCACCTCACGTTAACTAAAAATTCGAAAACGATTCCGCGTCCCAGATATCTAGGCAGAAATTCTTCTTGATTTCCCACGCTACAACTCCCCGAGATTCTCTTTTGTTTCAGGGCCTTCTCATCTCTTATTCTCTTGGGTTCCTCTCCCACGATCTACCATCCTTCCAGCCCCGTGTCTCTTCTCGTTCCTCTGATGTTTTACACGGGCTCTTGTTCTCGTTCCCCGGAAGCCCCGTTCCTCCCAAATGTTCATGCTGAGTGAGTAATCCCTATACAGTTCGCCTCTCTTCTCTCTGGGGATGCATCTTTGCTTGTACCTGGTCCGTGCGGTAGGTGGACGAGTTCTTGTGTGATTTTGTTTCAGTGTATCTGAGAGGCTTTTTCTTTGATTTT
>NC_089765.1:17593820-17606320 GCF_040412425.1 Macrobrachium rosenbergii | reverse complement strand
AGGGGCGGGGGAAGGAGGAGGAGGAGACTGTAAAAATATGCAAAAGTTAGGAAGGGAGGAGGGAAAACTGTTGATGTAAGTCTTCCCTAATAATGTAAAGGTTTGGGGCTTGGCGTTTTTGAAAAATGATAAGAAAATGTAATACGCCAGGGAGCGGCTCATTTTAAATTTCCTAGAGAAAAGAGAAGAAGGATGATGATGATGATGATGATGATGAAAGGACAAGCCAAAGAAGGATTGTCACTTTTTTTTGTTTTTTGCTTATTTTGGAAAAGCGTATGCTTTAATTTATTAGTGTGGTGGCGTGTAATAAAACTGATACTATGTAAGAGAATTTTCATCGTGGGTAATAAGTAATATATATTCTCATATATATATACATGTGAGTGTGTGTATATATGCATATACACATACATACATACATACATACATACATACATACATATGTAAATAAAGATAAAATCCACGAAGGAAACGGAAACACTGGAGTGCTGCGAGGCCTTTCGACACTAGTCCTTTACTTAGCAGACTGAAGGAATATAAAAGTATGTTTACAAAGAAAGCTCATATAAATGACAGAAGGGGATTATAATGGAAACATATGTACCTGGAATCCAACACAATTGAAGAATTAATACCACTGCCAAAACAGGATTAAATACTTAAGAGGTTTTTACAAAGGATTAAGATCAACCGTTCAGGAGCAGGGACAGGACAATTAAAAGATTATACAGGTTCGTGACTGACCACCTAAAAATTTTTAGTACAACACAATAATTCTCTTTTTTTTTTGTGACCAATAATAACTTTTTGCAAGATGAACATTTTTACAAAAAAAAAAAAAAAAATTATATTAAATATACGGATATACAGAAAATATATATCAAGTAGCTACCTTGTAATTAAGTCAGTGATTTTATCTTTTAGGTCATTCTTGAACATTTTTCTAATATTTTCGTGATTCAGTTATACATACATACATATGTATATATACACACATGCATATAGATGTTTGTGTATATATATAAATATATATATATATATATATATATATATATATATATATATATATATATATATATATATATATTTAGCACTCTCCTGTTTCAATTTCTTCATAGTCATAACTTATGCAGTAATAATTAAAATATAACGGTTTTGCCCCTCCGCTTAAATAGCCAACGTCAGGCAGAAAGAAACAGATTTAAAACTATTTTTGTAAATGTTTTTACATTTAAATTTTTCCAGAGACCAACTTTCATTTTCAATATTTATTCCTTATCAGTGACAGCAACCAGCGCAGGAATACGCCAATACAGGAATCTTTGGAATAATCCCGAATTCTCATCCTGTTTTTTGCGCAGTTTGGTAAAGATTTCTTTCCCTTATTCTACCAATATTACAGTATTTCTCACCTATTGCGATTTTTTTTTTACCGCTGACATGTCACCATATTGCTTAAATGACTAGACTACTTACATTTCAGGGTCATAAGTCCGGCACGCAACCTCAAGGTAATTTACCTGTTCATTTGATATCACTTCTTCACGCACATATCCTCAGTATTTATCCAAAAGTTCGTTCTGTCAGTAATGTCAAAAGTCCTTATTAAAATTTTAAATATTAATTGACATATAATGCTTCCGGACTTCAGTGTAGTCTTTTTTATTACTTCGTTGACTATTTGGAATGAATTTTCTACAAGATTCGTTAGCTTTTTTTATATGCAAGGATGGAAAATTCTTTGAAAAAAAGCTCGTATATCATTGGCAGTTGTTATTACAAAATATGCTATATATATATATATATAATATGCTATATATATATAATATATATATATATATATATATATATATATATATATATATATATATATTAATATATATATATATATATATATATATATATATATATATATATTGTATATATATATATATATATATTTTATATATATATATATATATATATATATATATATATATATATATATATATATATATATATATATATATATTTCAAAACTATTAATGAGAGCAAAACGCTCCAATGCACTTTCGAAAACATGACTCGTAAATATTTTTGGAAAAAAAAATCGGATTAAAAAAGCAAACTTTAAATTATACAAAGCCCCACAAAAAAAATAACATTCAACATTAAGTAAACAAATCTGCTGATAAACCTGTAGAACACACGCGCCAGGTATGTTGTCACCAAAATCAAATAACCTCACCGTCCTCGTGTTAGCAACATTTGTTAGCAACATATTTGGGACCTTTTTTTTTTGTATGTTGGTCTGTGGGGCAGTTACGTGCAAATTACTCCCAGTGATAAAAACTAATGGGACAAATATTGCAGTGGCCAGGCTTGCTTAGTTGTTGATAAAATATATTGGTCTGTGCCACGAAATTCTTTGTTTATTTTCCGTGTTTTTTTGTTTGTTTCTTTCGTTTGTTTGTTTATTAGTGTGGTTTTGACTTCAGTTAAAGTAATTACTTAAGGGTAAGTGGCCTGATAGTTTAATGAATTGAATTACAGGTTGATTGTTTGTGTCAATACTGAAGTATTTTACTTTTTTTGATAATTCTTCGTCTTTGGCTAGAGGCCACTTTATACAGATTTAACGTGAGTTAATAGAAGTTCTGGTATTTATAACAGCGAGAGAGAGAGAGAGAGAGAGAGAGAGAGAGAGAGAGAGAGAGAGAGAGAGAGAGAGAGAGAGAGAGAGAGAGTTAACTGATGATTGGGGTGAGAAAATTTGATACAACGATAAAATGATAGTTCCTACCAGTTTAACCACACACTCATATATACATATAAATATATATATATATATATATATATATATATATATATATATATATATATATACACGAGTATAAATATATATATAATTGTATGTATATATACACATAGATGTATAAATTAGTATACATTCTGTTCCTTTATAAAAAACGATGCAAAATTTACATTATATTTAATGCGAAAGTCGCCACTTTCTCCTGCCATACCTTGTTGTATATAATGAACCAAAATTTAGAAGAGAGAGAGAGAGAGAGAGAGAGAGAGAGAGAGAGAGAGAGAGAGAGAGAGAGAGAGAGAGAGAGAGAGAGACAAGGAATGTATTAGACGATGACTCTGTTTCCAGAAGGCCTGAGAAGACCACCAAGAATGATTCTGTTCACTAATTAATTTCTTGACAGGCCGTTCCACCGGCACAATCAAAAACTCTCTTTTCCAATTTCGGAAGCAAATTGCTCTCACCGTACCTGTAAATTACTTTGCTCTCTCTCTCTCTCTCTCTCTCTCTCTCTCTCTCTCTCTCTCTCTCTTAATTGCCTCTCCTCAGCACAAAAATTCCGGATCCCTCTGTACCGTATAGATTTAGAGAGAGAGAGAGGATACAGGAATTGCATTCAGAGAAACATTGGTAATGTTTATAAAAAAAAATCTTTTTTTGTATTGTTGATATTTGCAACTGTGTATAATTTCGTCTTTTTCGCTTGTAGCCATATTGCGCCGGTTTTATTTATATGTATAATTTGCACGAATTGGTAATGGGTAAAGCAGGTATTAATGTTGTTTTTGAAATTTTTTTTTAGTGACGTTTTATTATTTTTTGTTTAAGGCTGTGAACTTGCAGTAAGGATAAAAATGATAAATGTAAATACGTCCTCCATTAATTAGATGTTTTATTCAGTAGTATATGTGTATTTGTAGCTATATTGATATTTATATGTCTCTCTCTCTCTCTCTCTCTCTCTCTCTCTCTCTCTCTCTCTCTCTCTCTCTCTCTCTCTATATATATATATATATATATATATATATATATATATATATATGTATGTATATATATATATATATATATATATATATATATATATATATATATATATATATATATATATATATATATATATATATGCATACACATACATACAATATATATACACACACACACATATATATATATATATATATATATGAGAGAGAGAGAGAGAGAGAGAGAGAGAGAGAGAGAGAGAGAGAGAGAGAGAGAGAGAGAGAGAGAGAGAGAGAGCCTCTAATAATTTACTGTGTATTAAATTGACGAAGACGAAAATCAGGACCAATTTCCTTCCCCAATCAGAAAACCTTTTAATGCAGCCGGTGCTCTTTTGATCTCTCACAATTTAAAGAGATAAAACGCACGAGTTTTCCTCTCTCTTTTTTTTTTTTTAATTTATAATGAACTCCCTTTAAAAGGATTTGGCCTCCATGCCAGGCTAATTCATCGCTCATGTTGCTTTGGAGAGGAATGTTTAATTAGATTAATCTGTAGCTGTTGGACGGATACGTTAATTCCCCCCTTTTCCAGGTCTTTGGCTTGGTGATTTCATGTTGAAACATACTGGAGGGCGGTGGGGTATGTATATAAATATGTGTATGTATGTGTATATGTATATATATATATGCATATGTATGTATATATATGTTATATATATTATATATGTGTGTGTGCGATTGTATTTATATATATATATATATATATATATATATATATATATATATATATATATATATATATATATATATATTGTCATTGTGCTCATGCGCGCGCACGTGCAAGCGTTTACATCCACAAAGCAAATTCCTTACCTGGTGATCTTTACACATGGCAGCCTTCTCGTTCTGATTTCCCCTCGTAAGACTTACCTGAAAAAAAAAATAATAAAAATTAATACTCAACTAACAAATAGGCGCATTTATTTAGAAGTGACAAAAGTTTAGGTCTGCTAGACATAGCTAAGGTACTTCAGCTAAGATGTGACTTTTTAAAAATTATTTGGATCACGTTTTGGTAATAGAGATGAATATTGTTGCATAGTTTTGCCATAGCTGAAGCCATGAGGATTTGGGAGACCTCAGGGCTTCTACCGAACTCCTACCTCTGTAGGTAGAAGTTGATAGGAATTGGTGGGATCCTAAGGTAGAAAGGTAACTTCCCAACAACGTCAATATACAAAGGCTACTTGGTGTATTTGTTCATATATAATAATGTGAATATTGATGTGTATCTGAAGTTATTAAAATCATTACAATGACCCGTTATCAGAATCTTTCTCTCAGAGAGACTCTGATAATGGGTGTCAGTTCAGGAAACTTTGTCAAAAATTAATTAAGAGTCTGCTTTGTCAAAAATGATTTAAGAGTCTGCTTTGTCAAGAATGAATTAAGAATATTCTTTGTCAAGAACGCATTAAGAATATGCTCTGTCAAAAATTAATGAAGAGTAGTATTTGTCAAAAATTAATTAAGAGTATGCTTTGTCGAAAATTAATTAAGAGTATGCTTTGTCAAAAATTAATTTAGGTATTCTTTGTTAAAAATTAATTAAGAGTATGCTGTGTCAAAAATTAATTAAGAGTATGCTTTGTCAAAAATTGATTAGGAGTATGCTTTGTCGAAAATTAATTAAGAGTATTCTTTGTCGAAAATTAATTAAGAGTACGCGTTGTCAAAAATTAATATAGGTATGCTTTGTCAAAAATTAATATAGGTATGCTTTGTCAAAAATTAAGAGTATGCTTTGTCAAAAACTAATTAAGAGTATGCTTTATCAAAAAATAAATTAAGCGTATGCGTTGTCAAAAATTAATTAAGAGTATGCTTAGTCAAGAATGAATTAAGAGCACGCTTTGTCAGAAATTAATTAAGAGTATGCTTTGTCAAAAATTAATTTAGAGTAAGCTTTGTCAAAAATTAATTAAGACCGTGCTTTGTCAGAAAGTCCGAGTTTTTGCTTATGATAGATAGGCAAGAACTGTAGCCAAAAGTTGAGTTTCGTTCGTTTTATATTAAGCCAGCATTTTACTGGCACGGGCTCTTGCTCTGTGGCAGCCCATAAAAATTTGAAGTAAATATAAATTATTATTTTTTTGTAATATCGAAGAAGAAAACTACCTTAGGGAAATGTAAATTAAATCAATATTCAAAGTATACTATTTCTCCTACCAGAAATAATCGCAGCTGTTCCAGAGAAACTATCAAAACCCAATATTCATTATACCAGAAATAATCGCAGTTTTTCCAGGGAAAATATTTAAAACCCACTATTCCTTCTGCCAGAAGTAACCACAGTTATTCCATTGAAAATATTCAAAACTCAATATTCCTTCTACCAGAAATAATCGTAATTATTCCAGGGAAAATATTTAAACCCACTATTCCTTCCACCAGAAATAATCTCAGTTATTCCAGGGAAAATGTTAAAACCCCAGTATTCCTTCTACCAGAATTAATCGCAATTACTCCACGGAAAATATTTGAAACCCACTGTTCCTTCTACCAGAAATAATCACGTTATAAAACCCAATATTCCTTCTGCCAGAAATAATCACAATTATTCCAGGGAAAATATTTGAAACCCGCTGTTCCTTCTACCAAAAATGATCGCTTTGTAAAACCCAATATTCCTTCTGCCAGAAATAATCGCAATTATTCCAGGGAAATTATTTGAAAACCACTATTCCTTCTACCAGAAATAATCGCAATTATTCCAGCATGTTTAACCTTCATACTGTCATTTCTCTCAGCAAGACTCGTCGGAAAGTAAACCTTTAATGAGTGATAAGTATGAAGCATAAAAAAAATATAGACTTACATTCTCTGTTGAGCCATCCGTCTAAGAGTAGACGAAGGCCATCTCATTTCGCAAAGTGGTATGAGGAGGAGGCGGAGGAGGAGGAGGAGGAGGAGGATCTATACATCTTGGTAATTAAAATGGCTTAGGGGTGCAGAGGGATTCCCTTGAGGAACCGCCCGAGGAAGTCAAGGTGGAGGAGGAGCCTCAGAGAGAGAGAGAGAGAGAGAGAGAGAGAGAGAGAGAGAGAGAGAGAGAGATTACGGGCTGCTCTGTGAGCTAGAGACCGTGCTGGCATAACGCCAGCTTAATCAAAGGCAAAAACAGCAACCATGAAATGGAGAGAGAGAGAGAGAGAGAGAGAGAGAGAGAGAGAGAGAGAGAGAGAGAGAGAGAGAGAGAGAGAGTAGAGGATGGGGAGGGGTGAGAGGGGCATTATAAATATCCGAACTTTAATACTATAATGAAAATACTAAAAATATTAATAAAAATGACTCCGTTTGGAGGCCAAGATTATTATGAACAAAAAAAAAAAAAACTGGTCTCAGTAAGGAATTAAAGGCTTAAAATAAGATTGTTTTCAGTTGAGGATCTTTATGGCAAAGCTAAAAATATCGCTCTCGTCTCGAAAACAGAAATGAAATTTCGGCAAAGGAACTTTTGAGGTATTTTTTGTGGGAAAGTTTTGACGACGATTAATAAGATTACTTATACTTACCTGTCGCGTCTTGGCAATTTCGCTTTCAGAAGTTTACCTGGGAGATGCCAACCACACACGCACACACACACACACTTACATATCCTGCTTTCTCTCTCTCTCTCTCTCTCTCTCTCTTCTCTCTTTCTCTCTCTCTCTCTCTCTCTATGTATATATATATAAATAAATAAATATATATATGTATATATATAAATATATATATATATATATATATATATATATATATGTATATATATGTATATATATATATATATATATATATATATATATATATATATAGAGAGAGAGAGAGAGAGAGAGAGAGAGAGAGAGAGAGAGAGAGAGAAATAATCAACACACAATCACGTGTGGAGCAGAAAATGTAATATGATTAGCTTGTGTGAAAAGATAGATACGAGAAGTCTGAGAATGTCTGGTCATGTGGAGAAACCGCGAGATCATAGAAAATAAAGGTGAATGTTGTAGTATGAATAGGGCGGTCTGACAAGCTGCTAGTGGGTCTCTATTGAATGTTTTATAAAGCGGCTAACATTGTAAAGCAGATTTGTGGATAAGAGGTACATGAGTGAGCATCTGGAGACAATAGGAATGTATCAGTGACCGGTATCTTTTCTTATAGATCTCTTCCGTGTTAGCGAAAGCTTTTTATAATTTCTTACACACACAAACACGCAGTCACGGCGTTACATTAATTTTTACAGCTCTTATCCATAAAAAAAAGAAGTAAAAAATACGCCTTAGTTTCTTCGGTGCAATCGAGTTTTCCGTACATCGTATACTTAAGGCAACCGAAAATAGATCTATCTTTCCGTGGTCTCGCTATAATGCTGTATGAGCCGCTGGCCATGAAAATTTTACCACGGCCCGGTCGTAGCCTGTCCTATATCGTTGCCAGACGCACGATTATAGCTAACTTTAACGTAAAATAAAATAATAACTACTGAGGCTAGAGGGCTGCAATTTGGTATGTTTGATGATTGGAGGGTGGATGATTAATATACCAATTTGCAGCCCTCTAGCCTCAGTAGTTTTTAAGATCTGAGGGCGGACGGAAAAAGTGTGGACGGACAGACAAAGCCGGCACAATATTTTTCTTTTACAGGAAACTAAAACCATTACAAACTTTCTATAGAATGCCTGAAACACGAGTGGCACCTCAGGTTAGCTACAATGGTGACCTGTTCTCGGGTGTCAGCAATTTCCTTTCAAAGCAGAGTCGATGTAACTGACACAAATTGACACAAAAGCAGGTGATTAGAAATTGGCAGTGGTATTGTCAGTTGAGATTTGCTGTCAAAACACAGCCCTTGAATTTTGGTCAGAGAGAGAGAGAGAGAGAGAGAGAGAGAGAGAGAGAGAGAGAGAGAGAGAAACAGTTATATATATATATATATATATATATATATATATATATATATATATATATATATATATATATATAGAGAGAGAGAGAGAGAGAGAGAGAGAGAGAGAGAGAGAGAGAGAGAGAGAGAGAGAGAGAGAGGAACAATTACCTACAGAGAGAGAGAGAGAGAGAGAGAGAGAGAGAGAGAGAGAGAGAGAGAGAGAGAGAGAGAGAGAAAGGAACAATTACCTACAGAGAGAGAGAGAGAGAGAGAGAGAGAGAGAGAGAGAGAGAGAGAGAGAGAGAGAGAGAGAGAGAAAGGAGGAACAGTTACCTACAGAGAGAGTGAGAGAGAGAGAGAGACTAGGATCAATTACCCGAAAAAAGTGGGAGAGGGAAAGAGTGAGAGACGACCAAATTAGGCTACACACACACACACACACACACACACACACACACACACACACACACACACACACACACACACAGCCTAGTCCATTAAATTTCCAGAAAAAAAAACGTAGATTGTATCCGAAAGGTTATGTCTCTACATTTAATTTCGCCTTACATGTCCGTAAACGCACAGTTTTGAAACAACCTGGCATTGTTTGACAGCCAACCATAAAAAAAAATGTGAAAGAAAATTAATGTTTTATTTCGTAAATTGTTATTTTTTCTCTGTCCGGAGGTCATTCTTAGGGTAATATGATATAAAAAGAGTATAGCCTTTAAATGCAATTAAGAATGAAGACTTGATTAGGAGTCGTATATGAGTTCTGTTTCTGTAAGATAACTCAGGCTAGTGTCATGTACAATATATATATATATATATATATATATATATATATATATATATATATATATATATATATATATATATATATATATATATATATATATAATTATATATATATATATATATATATATATATACATACATACAGTATATATATATATTATATATATGTGTGTATATATATATGTCTATATATATATATATGTATATATATATATATATATATATATATATATATATATATATATATATTTATCCATATATTTTTTATCAATTTAACTTTTGTGGCAATTCTGTTATTTTTCTCCCCACAGCAGTTTATCATCATCTTCTAACCAGTAGCTAATATTTTTCCCTATACATTTTATCATATATTGATGCTATAAGATATATTAACTACCTTGTACATATATTAAAAAAATAAAATCTTAATTTACAGATTTTAAAGGAGTGACAGACCCCGATCACCATGCATAGCTGTGAAATGCATCTTGACCGAATCAAAAGTAAATAAAAAACCAGAGTTTATGTTTATAAGAATATGTCGGGAACAGATTTAGTGGAATTTTATTATTTATATTCGTTAGTGGGAATATCAGACATCCTAAACTTTTAAACTTCAAAAAGAAAGAGAAACTGCAATTGTTCAAGTTGGTTGGCGTCAAGAATTTTTAGAATGTTGGACGATTTATTTGAATTTATTTTTTTTTCTGATGTTTTTCTGAATAGTTGAAGGTTTTCTTCATTGAAACATTTTTATGCGTGTGTGTGTGAATCATAAATGCTTGTGTGCGTTTGAGGAGGAGAGAGAGAGAGAGAGAGAGAGAGAGAGAGAGAGAGAGAGAGAGAGAGAGAGAGAGAGAGAATGATGCATGTGAGCAAATTTTATTTTAAAGATTTTTCAGTATAGTCGCTGACTTTCCTCATAAAAATATTTTTAGGCATGCATGTGAATGATAAATGCTCATGACAGAGAGAGAGAGAGAGAGAGAGAGAGAGAGAGAGAGAGATAAAAAACAAGCTCAACAGTCTTCCCCTTCCCCCCCTCAAAATAAAAAGAGGAACAGAAAAACCCTGACAGAATTACAACCTCCAAAAAGTTGGGCCACCATTAGCGCCTAGTGAGTCCCACCAATTTCACCCAGGACCTCCTTCCTCCCCTCCCCTCCTCCCCTCAACCGCCCCCCCTCTCCTTTGTAGAGCGATGAACAATGAGAGAGCTATCACTCTTTGTAACACCATTTTCTCGCGGGGGAGAAAAGACCCCTTGTCGAGACGGGCTAAAAAGACCCCACCACCTCCCCCACCCCCAGGGGGGGGCGAGGGAGTGGGGAGGGGTTTGTCAAGGGAAGGAAGAAAGGGAGAAGGAAGACTTCAGTTAATAAAGCAATTTGTCAGGAAAATGGTTCTGATTAGGAGGGTAAACAGAGAGCGGATGTGTCGAGGTGTGGTTCCCGGGATCGCTTTTTTTTTACTTTTACTTTTTTTTGTTTTTTCTTGATTTTTTGTTACTTTTATTTCCTGTTTTTTTTTTACTTTTTTTTTTAAACTAAAGGGAAGTAGAGAAGGGAGAAGTTTTTGTTCTTTTGCTTTCTCTCTCTCTCTCTCTCTCTCTCTCTCTCTCTCTCTCTCTCTCTCTCTCTCTCTCTCTCTCTATTTCCTATTTTTTTTTTACTTTTTTTAAAACTAAATGGAAGAAGGGAAGGGGTAAGTTTTTGCTCTCTCTCTCTCTCTCTCTCTCTCTCTCTGGGAAGAAAGGGGAAAGTTATTTGTTCTGCTTTCACTCGAATTCACTCTGTTCGTTCAATATCCCCCCCTCTCTCTCTCTCTCTCTCTCTCTCTCTCTCTCTCTCTCTCTCTCTCTCTCTCTCTCTCTCTCTCTCTCTCTCTCAATTAGCTTTTTTCTAGAAGTGTAATGGCTTCCAGCCAGCCATTTTTATTCAATTTTTTTTATAATAATCTTACAAAGTTAAGTTAAGTATAGCTTAGTTTTACCAGACCACTGAGCTGATTAGCAGCTCTCCTAGGGCTGGCCCGAAGGATTAGACTGATTTACGTGGCTAAGAACCAATTGGTTACTTAGCATTGGGCCCTACAGCTTATTGTGGAATCCGAACCACATTATAGCGAGAAATGAATTTCTATCACCAGAAATAAATTCCTCTAATTCTTCATTAGCCGGAAGGTGAATGATAATAATTACAGGTATAATTAAATAAAAGCAACCGTATATGAAGATACTTTTGTTACAGGTATTGTTAAATAAAAGCAACTAAAAAATAAGGTATGTAGATGTGACTACACAAACCTGAGTTAATATATATATATATATATATATATATATATATATATATATATATATATATATATACATATATATATATTTATATATATATATAAATAAATATATATGTATATATATACATATATATATATATATATATATATATATATATATATATATATATTTTTTTTTTTTTTCTTTTCTTCACCTTGGCCAGATTATCGAAAGGTCGAAGGGTCTGATTCTAATGGTGCCAGACGGCTGTACAGAAAATAATATTCCTTTTACCATTCTTTCTTTTCCGTGAATTCCATTTACGAATATTTCGTTTTCCCCCATTGAATTATTCTTCGTTTTATTTATTTTTTTCCGTTTTTATTCAAGGTGTTTTCCCCTCAGGGTATTTTTCTGGTCCTTTTCATAATTCTCTCATTATATTTTTTTTGGGGAGAGAACCGAATTTCTATTTGGCTTTTAAACCTAGCTCTAGATTATTTTATTCATATCGTCTCTCTCTCTCTCTCTCTCTCTCTCTCTCTCTCTCTCTCTCTCTCTCTCTCTCTCTCTCTCTCGGTTTCTTATACTTTAAGAATTGATTTTTCCTGAGTAGAATTGAGCAAAAGTACTGATTTACAATCCAAATTATATGTATGTGTATGTACTGTATATGTATATATATTTTATATATATGTATATATATATTTTAAATATCTTCTTCCTCTTCGTTTTAACGTGCTT
>NC_089765.1:17588820-17591320 GCF_040412425.1 Macrobrachium rosenbergii | reverse complement strand
TTATTATTATTATTATTATTATTATTATTATTATTATTATTATTATTATTATTATTATTATTATTATTATTATTATTATTATCGAATTCTCTATCTCATTTAATAAATGAACGGAAATATTAAACAGATCCATCAAAAGAAATTGCGTTATTGTTCAACTATAAAACTATCGAGAGAAATGAAATGATTAAACCGCCGAAAATCTCCTGGACCATGAAAGAATCTTTTACTTTTTCCCAATATCTGGCGACACATGTGCCCAACTGCAATATTCTCATCCATGAATTTAGGACCCCACTTAGCATATCCATGCCTGGGGTTTGGGGGGGGGGGGAGAGAGAGAGAGAGAGAGAGAGAGAGAGAGAGAGAGAGAGAGAGAGAGAGAGAGGCTGTTTTTCATTAAAATTCATAGAGGCAAAGAAATGAAATACAAGCCTATTTTGAAGCTCAATTTCTTGTCTACACACACACACACACACACACACACACACACACACACACACACACACACACACACACACACACACAGAGAGAGAGAGAGAGAGAGAGAGAGAGAGAGAGAGAGAGAGAGAGAGAGAGAGAGAGAGAGAGAGAGAGAGAGAGAGAGAGAGTTTACATTAAAATTCATAGACAAAGGCATGAAATACAAGTCAAGTTTATTTTGAAGCTCAGTTCCTTATCCACTGAGAGAGAGAGAGAGAGAGAGAGAGAGAGAGAGAGAGAGAGAGAGAGAGAGAGAGAGAGAGAGAGAGAGAGAGAGAGAGATTTTATCACAGAAATTACGAAAGGTAAAGAAAAACTATGTGAGATAGTGCCTTGAGACAAGGGATGGGAAATAAAAATCAGAGAGAGAGAGAGAGAGAGAGAGAGAGAGAGAGAGAGAGAGAGAGAGAGAGAGAGAGATTTTAGGAAAGAAATTTTGATAGGTAAAGAAAAATATGGAGAAGGTATGGAGAATGAAAAATGAAATCGTAGAGAGAGAGAGAGAGAAAGTTAAAAATCTTTCTGCTTTAACCTTGATATTCGAGACCACCCATTTTGCCCCTGAAAGGAAAACCGTACCTTTGACGAAAATCAAAATGAATTTGCAATATCATTCACCTCTTGCTAATTGCCTTGCGATCTTTGCAACAAGCTTATTGCCCATGTTGCTGTGTAGCAATACGATCCAGTTCGTGATATAACGATGGCTAATATGCCAGGGTCTGTGGGTCCGATCTCCTGTGTATTTTATTGCCCACTTTGAGCTCAGGCAACTTTGACCGGTATCTGAATTCAAACGAATGAGCCGTAATAGAAGGTAACTGTGTACCACACATACACATGCATACACAAACGTACATATTCATCTGAGCAGGGTTGGGATCCGAGATAAAAACTCAACAGTCACTGGCGCATTCATTCTGTAACTGCTGTTTCTAGAAGAACAGTTTGTCTATTTCCCCTACACACACACCCCGCCACTCACCTTATTCATACACACACACGCACACTTGATAGCAAGCCCTTCCTAAGCCAGCGACTCTCTCACGCCATCTATCCAAAGCTTTGCAAATCTTCCTAGACTCCTCACTCCTTACAACTGCCAAATTTGACACACTTTTCACTATCTGTCATTCCTCCGTTATATTTCTCATGATCAAAACATCTACAAGATGTAAATCTCTGATCGAACCTTTCGTCTACATGGTGTTAGATGGCTTGGGCATGTGAAGAGCATGGGAGCCAGTAGGTGTCATAGTTGAATGTAAAGTTCAGAAGTGTTAAAAATGATAACCTTGGAAAGAATTTGGACATTTTATGCATAGGGTTTTCATCTGTGATTCATAAATTAGGCATGATTAGGTTAGTGACTGTTATGTTGCTTTTCTATGGAGCCACCCTTTGCCAGGAGAAACTGCCTAATATATATATATATATATATATATATATATATATATATACATATATATATATATATATATATATATATATATATATATATATATATATATATATATATATATAATTATATGAACACATGAGCACTTGTTTCAGAGAAGTACATTTCTGACTCACATCGGGATCGAACCTCAGTCTCTCAAATGTGTGAATCAAATGGTAGCGTCCTAGGCTTTCATTTGAGAGACTGGGGTTGATCCTGATGTGAGTTAGAAGTTTTATATATATATATATATATATATATATATATATATATATATATATATATATATATATATATATATATACACACACATACACACACACACACACACACACACACACACACACACACACACACACACACACACACACACACCCCTCTCTACGTAGAGGCATATCTAGACATACGACCGCGCACTCAACCAGACGTTAGCTTCCCTTCACGCAGGAATAAATCTTTTTGATTTCGTATGTTTAAAAAAAAAGAATACTTTAAAACATGCGTTAAAATGTATTTGGGCAATAAGCGCTCTTCACGGTTCATTGCGAATCGTTTTATGGGCTCGACGAATTATTT
>NC_089765.1:17561320-17573820 GCF_040412425.1 Macrobrachium rosenbergii | reverse complement strand
AAATAATAATAATAATAATAATAATAATAATAATAATAATAATAATAATAATAATAAAGGAATATAAGCAATGGGTCCTTCATATGAGATATAGAATAGAGAAATCTCTGTAAAGGGAAAAGTTTTTGACATATACAAAGAGAAATCTGTCAAGTGTCATGTGTACGGACGAGGAGTAAAGTTGCGCTGGACATGAAACCAAATCCGCAGTCCATTAAGATGAAGAGTCTGCGTTGAGCCCTGCAAGCGAATGCGCAGTCCAGTAAGTCTGTTCTGACCGTGCAAGCAGATGCGTAGTCCAGCGTGAAAGCAATTGCGCAGTCGAGTAAGCCTGTTCTGACCGTGCAAGTAGATGCGCAGTCCAGCGTGAAAGCAAATGCGCAGTCCAACAAGGCTGTTCTGACCATGCAAGCAGATGCGCAGTCCAGTGTGAAAGCAAATGCGCAGTCCAGTAAGTCTGTTCTGACCGTGCAAGCAGATGCGCAGTCCAATAAGTCTGTTCTGACCATGCAAGCAGATGCGCAGTTTAGCGTAAAAGCAAGTGCGCAGTTTAGTAAGTCTGTTTTGACCGTGCAAGCAAATGCGCAGTCCAATATGTCTGTTCTGACCATGCAAGCAGATGCGCAGTCCAGCGTGAAAGCAAATGCGCAGTCCAAGAAGCCTGTTCTGACCATGCAAGTAGATGCGCAGTCCAGCGTAAAAGCAAATGCGCAGTCCAATAAGCCTGTTCTGACCATGCAAGCAGATGCGCAGTCCAGCGTGAAAGCAAAGGGGCCGTCCGTTAAGATGACTAGTATTATGAGGGGAAATGTAGGCTAATCAAAAAACACTTAAGTTTCTGAATTGTCTAGACTTCAGGCATAAGAAAGATAAGTAACGATATAAGTTGTTTAATTTATTTTTTTTTTAACAAAACAATTTCGATTCTCTGAGTCATTGGTTAAATTAAGACCTTCATTACGCCACTCCAATCAGCTGCAAATTATTTTGGGGGGAAATTATAAGAATCCCGAAAAATTAGCAATTACAGTAGCACTAATTATCTCCAACGGAAATAGCACTGATTCTAAAATCTCAGTGCTAAAATAAGCCAGTTCGCTCCACATTCACCCATAAAAATAATTTTTCCCATAAAAATAATAGCTCATTAAAACGTCAAATTTGTCAATAGCAAATTAAATTTGAGTAGCTTAATATAACTAAATAATTAGAGAAGGTTTCACAGGTTTTTTTTCCTCTCGGCACCATTTTGCAAATCCTGGCGATGATATAATTGTGTCCTGGGGAAGTTTAATAGCGTCGTTACCTGCTTAATTGCTCTGCCTTTGCTTTACTGTGGGAACTATGAGATTAGAAATGGCTTGACCTCTTTCTGTTTTTTTCACACTATCTATATATATATATATATATATATATATATATATATATATATATATATATATATATATATATATATATATATATATATATATATATATATATATATATACATATATATATTCACCAATTTGCAGCCCTCTAGCCTCAGTAGTTTTAAAGATCAGAGGGCGGACAGAAAAAGTGCCGAAGACTAAAAAATATCTGAATTAAGAGACAGTCAACCTGACGGAGTATACGAGAATTTATTAATTTTTGGAGACACTGATAGAACTCCGAATTGTTAAGGAATGTGCAGAGCAAACAAAAAAAAAAAATAGTTTTTGATTATTTTACAGATGATATGAATTTAATATTAATGTAGTAGGACTGAAGGAATTCACTTGACGTGGTATTATGAAATTTTGGGGAAATATTATAATGGTCAATGCCCTTAACCTCCTCATCTCAGAGAGAGAGAGAGAGAGAGAGAGAGAGAGAGAGAGAGAGAGAGAGAGAGAGAGAGAGAGAGAGAGAGAGAGAGAGACCAAAATGCGACAACATACAAACAGTCTAGAGCTGGCACGGGCAGAATCTCATTCTCTCGACAAGCATGTCTTCAAAGAGCAGAATCCAGGAGGCACTGGAGAACATATCCTCAGAGAGAGAGAGAGAGAGAGAGAGAGGAGGAGGAGGACGGTAGATCAAAAGACCTGGCTAACGGAAGCAGTCAACCACAATAAAGACAGAAGAGAAACAGTCTCATTTCAAAGACCCGGGATACAAATATTGGACCCGCAATACCGGAGCGATGAGAGATGGATTCTGGGTCCGATATGATGTAGGAGGGAGGGTCGTTATTTTAGATGCTGAAGGAAGAAGAAGAAGAAGAAGAAGAAGAAGAAGAAGAAGAAGAAGAAGAAGAAGAAGAAGAAGAAGAAGAAGAAGAAGAAGAAGAAGGAGGAGGAGGAGGAGGAGGAGGCAATGTAAGAGATTCTGAAAGGTGTATTTATACGTATTGTGGATTATACGTGTGGAATTTTCTTGTTAAATAAGAATCAAGACAAAGAGTAATGGTATTGATGCTGATGCATTTTGAAACTATCTCTCTCTCTCTCTCTCTCTCTCTCTCTCTCTCTCTCTCTCTCTCTCTCTCTCTCCATATATATATATATATATATATATATATATATATATATATATATATATATATATGTATATATATATATTTATATATATCTATATATATTTATATATATATATATATATATATATATATATATATATATATATATATATATATTATATATATATATGTGTGTGTGTGGTGTGTGTGTTTCTCTGCACGCACCAGCAGCATCATGCCTTTGGGAATGAATATACAAACTCATTACAAAATTACTGCCTCACGCTAATACGTAATATCCTCACATGCATCAAATTACACACACCTGTATTACACTTAATCCAAACCCAGTCCCTAATTTACTCCCATATCAAATTTACCACATGATATATTAGATTTCCTACATGATAAATCTTTTCCAGTCATCCATTCATCGAACCACTGCTTCCGGCGTGAGCGGAGTATATCGTCACCGCCACTACTCTAAATCGCAGAGAGACAGACAGACAGACAGAAAGCAGGTGATGATGATGGCGGTAGTGGGGATCTCTTTGCTTGGGAGCCTCAACTGGAATCGCAGACATTGATTAATGATCTATTACCCAAATCCCCGGGAAAACACGAACATGTCGCGCAACCCCCCACCAAAGTTCTTTGGGTACAGTCGGCAACACAAGTACGGACCCCGCAATGCTTCTGAGGCGGGTGGACGGCGGGGGGTGGGGATAGAAGGGAGGGGATCAGTTGATGATTGGTTTGCATGATTGATCGTTTTAGGAGATGGGGTGATCGTGGTGATGAATATATGTACGTGTGTATTATATAATATATGTATATATATATATATATATATATATATATATATATATATATATATATATATATATATATATATATATATATATATATATATATATATATAGTTTAGCATAGGGCAGGAGAGTGCCCAGTGAAGGGCTGCACTCCTTGGATCAGAAATCCTCATGAAGGGTTGTGTATCCCTTGGAAGGTAAAATGCTTCCTGAATGGCAGATAACCTCATTAATGTGAGATTGGTTGTAATCACTCGTGTGGAAAGTCTGGAAATAGTAATTTCTCACCTTTCTGCGTAGTGTGACATTCACCAAATGCCTGGGGAAAGGGCTTGCAACCTCATAACCTGTATTTATTTGCAAATTACAAGAAGTTTAAAGTCGATATACTTTGGAGTTTTCAATGTGTGCCTGTGTGAGGCTTTGGTACTGAAATTTATAGGTCGACGACTTTATCTTAAGGATTTCAATGTATGTGTGGGTTGGATACTGACAGATAATGCTGAATTATGTGACGTTCTTTCTCTCGTCACCTTAATTTTGGCAACTTCACGACGTAAAACTAAATGAGAAAAAACATTTTAATGCATCATAATTAACTTTTTACAAATCCCATTAATATCTGATTGATCTCTCCGTCCGTTTAACTCGGCAACTGTGTCACTAGTTTGGACATACTGAAGTCCAGAAGATTTCAGACATCTTCCTTCTATAATTATTAACTTAACTTTCATTGCATGTCGAAATGGCATTACAACCCGACAACTCATTAGCAAACTTTACTGACACTTTTTGTCAAAACTGCACATGGTCGGGAACCTGTTTCATAAGACAATGCAAATCAGTGATTGAATAATGAAGGAACCGTAAAATTTACATATTTTTATCTTTTGATGCATACAATATATTCTTTTAAAATACATTATTGTTTTAAAATTTTCATATATTTGCATTGCAAAAAATTTTGCGTATTTTATTCGATGCAATAATTTTAGCGTCTATAGTTTTAATATCCCATTGCAGTCAGTTCTTAATAAACATTAAATATGGAAAGAAGAGAGAGAGAGAGAGAGAGAGAGAGAGAGAGAGAGAGAGAGAGAGAGAGAGAGAGAGAGAGAGAGAGAAATTACATTGCTAATGAAAGGCAATGAATTGTCAAGAAAATAAGAAAATAATATCAAGTCAAACTTTGCAGGGATATGAGTTATCTGGAATTAGAAGAGAATTAGCCGACCGATTATATTAAATATGTGGCAAAGACCTTATTCCTGTGCTATTTGCATATCCTAATAAACAGCATGGCGATTATCGTGATTATTCTACTCCATTCTTAACACTGTACTAGTCGGAGTCTGTGTAAAATAATCTAATCATTATCATCATCATAATCATTATCTTCATCATCAGCAACAATTTTTTAAATAAAAAAAATTTATTACATTTTTTTAAATTTTTAATTTTTTTCTTTAGAGATTTTCTTTTAGTTCTCATTCGGTCCGTCAGTCTGGCCCCAGTTATTTGCACAGCTGCATTTTATAGTTATTTCCAATACCTTATTCATCCTTTTCATGCATGCTTCTATTCATATATCTATTTTTTTCCTGAAATGATTCTGTGAGTTTTTGCAATTTTTTAAAAAGTTTTTGTGGCAAGCTATTGACTAGTCTGGGCACCGTGTATTCAAAGTACTTTTTCTAATATCTCGGATGCATCTTGGTTTCATTAATTTGTAAGTTCTCCTGCTTGCATTTCTCGTCATTATCAAGTTATTATGGAAGGTCTTTTTACATATATCAGATTTTATCATTATACTCTATCTCGAGCAGCTTCAGAATAAATATTCTCTATATATAGTTCCAGCTCTAATTGGCAGTCAGTGGAGCTCTATAATTATGGGCGTAGTTTTCCAGAGGGGAATTCTACTGTACATTATTAATTTGTGTGCTTTGATGATATAATGCTATATTTTCAGTGTAATGAATAATGTAATCTGTCGCAATTAGAAATTCATTAATTAGTAATACACACAGTTTATATTTTCAATATTGAGCGTTTTTTTATGCTTTTTGACCCTGTAAATATAATTATATTCTATTTAATCTTCCAATTTTGTTCTTTATAACGTTCACAGTTTTGGTCGTACTATCTTTAGGTATTAATATTTGGATATAATAATATTGAGATGACAAAATGGATATATTTTCTAACTCTTCGAGTCCCAGTGGCATCTGTTTATGATGACATAATTTTGTGATTATATGGTCACGGAATTTTCGTAATTAGGCAATAAAAGAAACATGGTGTTTTAATTCCAGTTAATTCTTACAACACTTTACAACCATTGGTTCCCTGATATGAATGTTTACAAGACAAACTGCTTTATGATTTTAGGTTCCTGTAAAAGAAAATTTATTGTGCCGGCTTTGTGTGTCCGTCCGCACTTTATTCTGTCCGCACTTTTTTCTGTCCGCCCTCAGATCTGAAAAATACTAAGGCTAGAAGGCTGCAAATTGGTGTGTTGATCATCCACCCTCCAGCCATCAAACATACCAAATTGCAGCCCTCTAGCCGCGGTAGTTTTTATTCTATTTAAGGTTAAAGTTAGCCATTATTATGCTTCTGTTAACGATATAGGATAGGCCACCATTGGGCCGTGTTTAAAGTTTCATGGGCCGCGGCTCATACCGAGACCACCAAAAGATCTATTTTCGGTGGCCTTGATTATATGCGCTGTAGCGGCTGTGCAGAAAACTCGATTGCACCGAAAAAACTTCGGCGCATATTTTACTTATTATTGTTAACATATGACATCAGAAACGCATACTAATTATGTCGTAGATCATTCTGAGCTGAGGCCAAAGAGGCAGTCGGGTATTACACTCCTTGAACGAGAAATCGTGCAACCCTAGTAGACTTATACCCCTCTGACATTGAAGATTACGCAGACGTATCATTTGTCTCCTTCTAGCTCGCTGTGAGGGTAATTTTCAACGTCATAATTGCGTATCGTGCGTCTTTAGACTCGGCAAGCAATCAACTCTCTAAAGAGTGTCATCATGCAATGCTTTACGACCAATGGCTCATGGATATTCTTGCCCTTTCCCGCAAGCAGGTTGTGACGTCACGGAGATGATAACGAGATCATGATATTTTTTAACATTTTCTTTATTACGAGAAGTAATCAGTCTTCCAAATGAGGGTTGATTTAATCTTCAGTGACTTTCGGTACTCCTATGTTAAGGAAGGAAGAAGAGAATGCTTCAACGAAAGCATAAATATAAAAAATCGTATTAAGAATTCATGCAGTAAGAAAAGTAAGTATTGAGAGAGAGAGAGAGAGAGAGAGAGAGAGAGAGAGAGAGAGAGAGAGAGAGAGAGGGAGAGAGAGAGAGAATCCAGATACGTAAAGGAAAGAGAAGGGAGAAAAGTGAAATAGCTAAAGACGCATAAAATTTAGAGAGAGAGAGAGAGAGAGAGAGAGAGAGAGAGAGAGAGAGAGAGAGAGAGAGAGAGAGAATGAATCCAAATACTCAAAGGAGCGAAAAGGGAAAAGTGCAATAACTAAAGACATAAAATTTAGAGAGAGAGAGAGAGAGAGAGAGAGAGAGAGAGAGAGAGAGAGAGAGAGAGAGAGAGAGATTCAAATACTGGATGAAAAGAAAATGGGAAAGTGCAATAGCCAAAGACAAGATTCAGGAAGAGAGAGAGAGAGAGAGAGAGAGAGAAACAGAATCTTTTCCACCAGAATACCGACGGTGTCTGAAAGTCATTCCAGAATACACGAACCTTGGAAAATGGCGAGAGAGGCGAACGTGACTTATTCTAATAAGATTAGAGGAGGCAAGAAGGTCTGAGAGAGAGAGAGAGAGAGAGAGAGAGAGAGAGAGAGAGAGAGAGAGAGAGAGAGAGAGAGAGAGTTTAGCGTTTTAACGGTTCCCGGAACTAATACCAGGAGGCAAAGGGAAACACCACGGTTTTCCAACAGTAATTTCGTGATTTTCTTATTTCCTGATATTCGTTCACTCTCGAGTGCTGTTTGTGCTGTTTTGCTGCAGATTTGGGACAACAGATGGCCCTGGCTGTAGGCGACTCCCCGGTATACGTTGTTCTGGAATCGTGGCATTTAGTATAATACTATGCATGGCTTTGCGTTAAATATGCACCAATGCTTTTGCTTGCTGGAAGCCCGAGGGAGAGTTTTGCAAAGTATTTTTGGAAAAGTTTGTAATTGATGCACAATTTTTTTGTTAAATTTTGTAATGGTATTCTTGTTAATGCATTACGTTTATTGTCGTACTTCAAATATAGGATATTGTTCAGAGAATACAATTTATATTTGATTAAGGTTAGCAGGGATGTATTGATCCCAAACAATTGCATATATACTGTATACATACATGCATAGTGCATACATACATATATATATATATATATATATATATATATATATATATATATATATATATACATACATATATATTTGTGTACATCTGGTCCACACGATCTGTTGGTAACCATCCATGCCTCTCCCAGGCAGGAATGGGCAGAAATATCAATCATGCCTTTGTTTACGCATGCAGAGAATCATGCACCTAGCAGCTAGTCGAATGAGGTGGCTTGCAACTAAATTGCAGAAGGACATAATATGGGCAACTTCTTTGCAAATGATGAAATGACTCATGCATGTGTTTGTGTGTATGTTATGTGTGTTTGTGTGTGTGTGTGGTTATACTTTGGCCTGATTTTGCTCAGAGAGAAAACAAGGGAAAGTGAGAGAAAGTATCTCTGTGTTTGTGTATGTGTATGCGTGTTTGTTTGTGTGTGTGTATGTATGTGTGTTTCAGTCTGATTTTGCTCAGACAGAGAGAAAGCAACGGAAAGCAAGAGAAAGTATCTATGTGTTTGTGTATGTATATGCGTGTTTGTGTGTGTGTGTGTGTGTGTGTGTGTTTGCTTGTGTTTGTTTGTATGTTTGTGTGTTTGTGTCAGCCCGATTTTGCTCAGACAGACAGAAAGCAAGAGAGAGTATCTATGTGTTTGTGTATGCGTGTTTGTTTGTCTGTGTGTGTCTGTTTGTGTTTCAGCCAGATTTTGCTCAGACAGTTAGAAAGCAAGAGAAAGTATCTATGTGTATGTGTATGTACATGCGGGTTTGTTTGTGCTTTTGTGTTTCAGCCTCATTTCGCTCAGAGAGAGAGAGAGAGAGAGAGAGAGAGAGAGAGAGAGAGAGAGAGAGAGAGAGAGAGAGAGAGAGAGAGAGAGAAAGGAAGCGCAGTCTCTCGGTGCAGGGGAAAGTGAGCTTTCTTTTCTCTCTAGGCTTTGGAGTCCTTTCTCTTTCCCGACTTCCTCTTGACTGACTGGGCTAAAAATAACTGGAATGTCTCTCCAAAGAGTTTCCTGGATTTTGTTTTTATATTTTATATTTTGAATTCTTTTGTTTTTTTCCGGTCTTTTCTTCGTTTCTTACTTGAGGTATTTGATATTTTTTTTCTTCGTTTCTTACTTGAGGTATTTGATATTTTTTCTTCGCTTCTTACTTGAGGTATTTGATATATTTTCTAGCTTTTGAATTACTCAGAAATTCATTTGTGTTTGTTTATCTCCCACTTTCTATTTTTTAGTATTGTGTTTTTTCTTTTTTTTTCTTCGATTCCTTATTGAGTTGTTTTTTTTGCCTTTTGTATGATTTTGAATTTATCAAAATCTTATTTGTATCTGACTCACGATTTCTTTATTTGTATCTGACTCACGATTTCTTTTTTATTTTTAATTGTTAGAATTTCTTGCTTTCATTTGTTTTGTTAATTGAATTCTTTTTTTTTTTTGCCCAAACTCAACTCCCTCTTGTTAAATTAATTTTCCTGTGAAGATTTTTCCTGCTTTACTGTCGAATGCATAAACGGCCAAAAATTTCCGCTTAAAACTGGTCTCTCATATATCATGCCTTTTACCTTCTAGTTTGTCGGCACTGGTTCTGTCAACCCTCAGATCTTAAAAACTACTGAGGCTAGAGGCCTGCAAATTGGTATGTTGATCATCCACCCTCCAGTCATCAAACATACCAAATTGCAGCCCTCTAGCCTCAGTAGATTTCATTTTATTTAAGGTTAAAGGTAGCCGTAACCGTACGTCTGGCAACGATATAGGACGGGTCGGGGTTTAACTGTGGCTCCGTGGTTTAAGTTTCATCATTATGGGCTGCGGCTCATACAGCATTATACCGAGACCACCGAAAGATAGATCCATTTTCGGTGGCCGTGATTATATGCTGTACAGAAAACTCGATTGCGCCGAAGAAACTTCGGCGGATTATTTACCTTTTTATTTTTGGATATTTCAAGAGGTTATACCTCCCTACATTGTATTCCTCCTGCTTCTTCAAACTTCAGCAGAATGTTGTATTCATCTGAATTTCAAGAGTTAAATATACGATTTTGAAACGCTGTTAAATTTCAGAAGGAATTTGTGTTCGCCAAAATTTCGGAAGAAATTTGTGTTTACCTAAATTTCCTGGGAAAAGAAATATACTATTGAATTGTCCTTAAATTTCAGTGGAACTTTGTGCTCATTCACACCTAAATTTCACGGGGAAAAAAAGTACACTATTGAATTGTCCTTAAATTTCAGTGGAACTTTGTACTCAGTCATATTTCACTCGGAAAAATAAAGTATTAAGATAATCTTAAATTTCAGCAGAATTCTGTATCCACCTCAATTTCACGAGAGAAAAAAATAATGTAAAATTGAAATGTGCTTCTCTGTGACCTCGCAACAAATCCGATCAGGCCAACAGAGCTCTCTCTCTCTCTCTCTCTCTCTCTCTCTCTCTCTCTCTCTCTCTCTCTCTCTCTCTCTCTCTCTCTCTCTGTCATTCCTCCTTCCTCTCTTTTTCTTTCTCTCTGCCTCATTCTCTCATTCCTCCTTCCTCTCGATTTCTCTTTGTCAGTCCTCTCTCTCTCTCTCTCTCTCTCTCTCTCTCTCTCTCTCTCTCTCTCTCTCTCTCTCTCTGCCTTATTCTCTCATTCCTCCTTCTCTCTCTCTCTCTCTCTCTCTCTCTCTCTCTCTCTCTCTCTCTCTCTCTCTCTCTCTCTCTCTCTCTCTGTCTGCCTCATTCTCTCATTCCTCCTTCCCCTCTCTCTCTCTCTCTCTCTCTCTCTCTCTCTCTCTCTCTCTCTCTCTCTCTGTCTGCCTCATTCTCTCATTCCTCCTTCCCCTCTCTCTCTCTCTCTCTCTCTCTCTCTCTCTCTCTCTCTCTCTCTCTCTCTCTCTCTCTCTTCTTGGGGCAAAAAGCGTTACCCGATGCTCCGGGACGATACTGGAGTTTAAAGAGGTTCGGTATCTCGTGTGATGGGTCGTTATGACGCACATAATAAGGCCCTGAATCCCTTGCCTGCAGCCACTTAGGAGATTCGATCCTATTTCGTAAATACGGAGAGAGAGAGAGAGAGAGAGAGAGAGAGAGAGAGAGAGAGAGAGAGAGAGAGAGAGAGAGTATGGGATGAAGTTTCTTTGGTAGTGTCTTGTACGGCTTCGTTTCAATCGGGAATACGAGATCATCCGTAACTCATTAAAATGGTACTGAAGTCCTTCCTTATTCTCTCTCTCTCTCTCTCTCTCTCTCTCTCTCTCTCTCTGTGTGTCTCTCTCTCTCTCGTAGATGATAAGTGCCTGGCTATTACCTTTTCTCTCTCTCTCTCTCTCTCTCTCTCTCTCTCTCTCTCTCTCTCTCTCTCGTAAAGTGCTTAATAATTTTATATTGGTTCCTCAACCAGTCACTTTGAAAGGCTTCGTTAAAATCCGTACCGGTTTTTTATTTGAAACTTCCTCATCAAGAGAGAAGCAAAAGAAAATACCTTCTGAAGAAAGGAGTAAAACGAGAAAAATGAGAAAGCCGAACTTCCCGGTGAAAGCAATAACTTTCAAAGAAAACTCCGAAAGCAGAGAAAAGTACTCTTAAACCAATTTCCAGATTTAACGCCTAGCTTACGAAAATATGTGATGAGCGTGACAGCTCCTGGCCAGGGTATTTGTCATAATCTAACGGAGGAGCTGGAGATGAAAAATAAAAATGAGTAATGAAAATGAATAAAAAAAAGACTAATCGCTTTCGCGTGAGGTGAATTTTACCTTCGTGATGGATGATGCCTTAACTTTTGGATCCGCCTTACTTGAAGTTCTTACTGAAACTAATAAGAGTTTTTGATGGCTATTTCTATTTGCTTCTGCCCCAGAGAGAGGAATTGATGTGGGTGGATGTTAGAGTTTGATTGATTTCGGCGAGTTTTTCGTAAATTTTAAAGACGTTTTGTTTTGGGAAAATTGTTGACTTTAAAATTTTAAAAATGGTGTTTATTTTTCTTTATATCTGAGAGATTTATCTTAGTGATTATTTATTAACAAGTTTTTTGTGAATTTTAAAAGTCGTTTGATTTTGGAAAGAGAGTTGACTGGCAAACTTTAAAAATAATAATATATATATTTTCTTAGTGCTAAGATTTACTTCAGTGGTCATTTTTAATTTGGATGTGACTTTCCTGCTCAGCAATACCTTCAGTCTTTTGAAACTAGCCTGCTGATCCAGTCACTCAATGTTTATTTCCTGACCTCAGTTAAAACTATTGATACCTTTTCTTTTTTGAGTTTTACAACTAGTTGAAATCAACAATTACTGCTCTAGTACAGATAGGAAAACAGAAACAAAATCGTTTCTTAGATACCCATGGCAACAAGTCAGACTTTTCCCTTCTAATTTCTGACAAAAAATAAAAAAAGTCATTTCTTGAACACCTGTGGCATCAAGGCAGACTGTTTCCTCCCAATTTCTTATATATAAAAAAAAAACATTTCTTAGACACCTTGTGGCAGCAAGTCAAACTTTTCCCTCTCAATTGCTCAGGCAAATAAAAAAAAACATTTCTATGTTACCTCAGACAACAAGGGAGATTCAACACCCCCCAACAATTTCTCATTTCCCTTTTATCACGCTTTCTCTTTTGTCTCCATTACTCATTTCTCGAGCCTCTCTCCTCTCCTATTTATCGGTCTGTCTACCTCCCTTCGTTCTTCGTCATTCTCGCCACGTTCGTAAAAGATCCGGACACTTTTCCTCACTAATAAGCGCCCTCTGTGAACCAAAGGTCCTGGAATAGGATTAACCTGAGACTAATTTTCTTCTTGGCGGTGGATGAGACAGAGTTAAGTCTGTA
>NC_089765.1:17536320-17556320 GCF_040412425.1 Macrobrachium rosenbergii | reverse complement strand
ATTTTAGTACTATCAAGCTGTGAAGCATGATTGGCTTAAGGTTAGCTGGATTAGTTTGCTCATTTTAGTTAATAAAAGGGGACAGTTATATACCCCAGTACATTGATAATATATCTCTAATGTAGCCAGTTCTCGAATCCTGTAACTAAAATGATACCTCTAGCTTAACAAGTTCACTTAAGGACAGACTAGCCTAGACCTACCTGCAGATAAGAGTATTATGTTCAACTTCTTTTCTTTCCTTGCTAGGAAATTATCTTAATATAGCTTAATACTTTATAATATAACTGCAGTGTAACCAGTTATCGCTTCCAGTAACTAAATTGATACCTCTAACTTAAAAAGTTCACTTAAGGACAGACTAAACCTAGACCTACCTGAAGACAAGAGTATTATGTTCATCTTCCTCTCTTCCCTCGCTAGGAAATTACCTCAATATAACTTATTACATTATAATATAACAGTAATGAATTACATTATAATATAATATAACATTAATGTACCCAGTTATCGCTTTTAGCAACGCACAAAACAACCTCAAGCTTAACAATTTCACTTAAGGATACTTTCCTCGCTAGGAAATTACCTTAATATAACTTAATATGTTATAATGCAATAGTAATGTAATCAGTTATCGCTTCCAGTAACGTACAAAACGACCCCAAGCTTAACAAGTTCACTTAAGGATAGACTATCCTAGACCTACCTAAGGACAAGAGTATTAAATTCATCTTCCTTTCTTTCCTGACTAGGAAATTAACCCCCACTCGACTCGCAGCGTCCAGCTGATTCTAAATTTAATCCCCCAAAGGCTTTCCCCACGTTTATTACACGTTCTCGTGCTCAAGAAGGGTAATTATCATCTTTTGGCTCTGCAATTTTAACCCTCGAGAATTTGGCAGGGCCACAAAGGAAGCGATTTCGTCTCGTATTTATTTCAGAGCAAGATCTTTATCATTTCAGTTATTCCCTCCCCACCCCCCTCTTTTCTTCCCGCCATTGTTTGAGGTTATGATTCTCTCTCTCTCTCTCTCTCTCTCTCTCTCTCTCTCTCTCTCTCTCTCTCTTTCTCATTCCAGATCTCTTTCGCCTTTTGTATATCAAAATTTGTTGCACTGATATATATAATATATGTATATATACAATATAATTATATATATATATATTTATATATATACATGTATGTGTGTATGCATGTATTTATGTATGTATGTATATGTACATGTATACGTGTGTGCATGTATATAACTGTAGATAGCCTATATATATATATATATATATATATATATATATATATATATATATATATATATATATATAAGTATATATCTATCTGTCTATCTATCTATCTATATATACATACATGCATACATACATACACACACAAACAAACAAACAAACAATGACGCCTGCATATACCACCACCATTGGGTTTAGTGACCTCGGCATACACAATACAACATTGTACAAAAAAAAAAATCTCACTAACAATTCCGGCAGCGTATGATCAGTCATGTATAATTATATAATTATGATAATTATGCAAGCTCGTATGTACTTGCGTGATGGCGCGGAGATTTGTAATGCTCGGAATGTGAACAACATAATACATTTTTCCTGTACCATTTTATTTTCTTTTGTTGTTTATGCTTGTTGTTCATGTTTAGTGTAAAAACAAAAGCATTGCTCACAAGGAAATTAATTAGATAATCAGTGGCTTTTTTTGGTGTTTAAGATTAGCTATATTTATGTAAATTGATTGTATATATATATGTATGTATATATATTTATTTATTTATTCATTTATTTATAATACATATATGTTTGTATATATATATATATATATATATATATATATATATATATATATTATACATATACATATATATATATATATATATATATATATATATATATATATATATATATATAAATATAACGCTTTTTATCAAATTCACTGTACCTTCAGAATAGCTTAAACCAAAAGAAAAATATATATGATAAGGGCACCTGCCCTGGCCAGGATTCGAACCTTTGCCTTTTGCCTTTGATACAGAGGGAAAGAGAGACTTTTCCGTTCGGCTATGAAGAGAGATGCAAGTTGATTTCAAACCTGGTGTATATTTTGCTATCAATATAAATATGTACAGAAAAGTCAAAATCAAATTTTAAGCATGTTAATCTAATTATATATAGCATTTAACAATTTAACATGAAGACATCTCTCTTCTTACTGTGTTAATGTTGATTTTGGACGCATGCGCTTTGCTTTGGAATACTATCTGAATCTCGGAGAGGAGAGAAAGGATTGAAAATGGAAGGTTGCATTTTTCAAGAATTTTTGAAGGTGGCATTTTTCAAGAATTTTTGAAGGTGGCATTTTTCAATAATTTTTGAAGGTGGCATTTTTTTAGAATTTTTGAAGGTGGCATTTTTCTAGAATTTTTGAAGGTGGCATTTTTCAAGAATTTTTGAAGGTGGCATTTTTCAAGAATTTTTGAAGGTGGCATTTTTCAAGAATTTTTGAAGGTGGCATTTTTTCAAGCGTTTTTGAAGGTGGCATTTTTGAAGAATTTTTGAAGGTGGCATTTTTCAAGAATTTTTGAAGTTGGCATTTTTGAAGAATTTTTGAAGTTGACATTTTCCAAGCGTTTTCATTGTGTGATAGCCTATGCCCCTGTATATAAGAGACAGTGTACTTTACACAAAGCCCGATAAGGCCACACCTGTTCCGAAACCTTGCACATTCTTTGTTTATCTTTGTTTGTTCAAGATATTGAGTTGCCATGGTTACGGTACCCTTGTTTATTCAGTTTTCTAAGCTATGGCATCCGGTGTTTATCCAGGATATTGCGTTTTCTAGGGACAGGAGTCGTCCGGGCAAAGGACATATCCTTTGGATAGTCCTAGACGATTTTAAATGATTTTAGGGTTTTTTTTGAAGGAATTTATTTTCCGAGGATGATGTTCAGGGAATGAAAATGATTTGTGACAGTGCATAATTATTTACATCGTTCTGGAAATATAAATTGTGTCTAGAAGAGCTATCAATATTGGTCACTAGTTTTAGATATGGAAAAAAATCCTTAAAAAGAAATTAGTTGTATTGAGGTCAGATTCCTATATTGCACAAAAGGGGAACCATAAGTCAGAATACATTTCTGCATTTTCTGATTCACCCTTTCAATGTTCTGTTTCCTACACACAAAAAATCTAAAAGTAAATAAAAAGCTTAATTGAAAATAAAACCCGAGAGAAAATATTTAAAAACATTTTCGAAAGAGAACATAAAATAATTTTTCTGATTCCATGTACGAGTCATATCAAAAGCTCTTTTTTTTGACATCTATATTTAGAGTTTTATGAATGTTTTCATGAAAGGTAAATGTAGAAAATGTGTTATTTCATCAGTTCAATAATATAGTGAATGTGATTTCCTTCTCAGATCATCACAACAAAGATGATCGAAGAGAAGAATCGGATGTAGAGAAAACATTTATTTTAACTTTATTTCTTTTTTCTCTGTCTCAGAAGAATCACACAAAATGGATGGGATGAAATCTTATCCGAAATATGATGGCTCCGGAAATGACAAATGGAAACTCTCTCTCTCTCTCTCTCTCTCTCTCTCTCTCTCTCTCTCTCTCTCTCTCTCTCTCTCTCTCTCTCTCGGGCGTGTTGACAGCTGTTGCTGCCTCTGCTTTTGGGCTTTTGTGGGCCTCGATATTTTATCCGTCGTACGAATTCGGCGATTTTCGGAAATAAGTCTCATGAAGGATTTTGCCGATACGTGTGAGAGTGTGTCAAGTTTCTCATGACGGGTTTGATTTGGCCGGTGGGTCCTCCCGAAAATTCCCGGCTGGGCTTTTGATATTGGGTCTTGCGTTCGTGCATTTGGTGAAAGTTCTTCCTTGTTAATGCCTTTTGCATTCGGTAACGGTCCACTTAAGGTGAACTGTTGCCATTTATTGAGTTTTCGTAATTGTATTATTGCATCCACGTCACTCCTACTGATTTCCTAATTAATTTCTTTACTAGATTATTTAGTCTGTCAAAATTAATTTATTTATGAAATTTAGGTCCTCAAGCCAACCACTGGGGCACTTTCGGCCATTCAGCGCTCAAGGCAGTGAAAGGAGGAAGTTGGAGGGGTTGAACAGCAAGGTTAAGAGATCCAGGAAATAAAGGAAATGAAGTACAAGGCTCTTAAGGTGTTGTTGGGAGAAAGCAGTTACACTAACAAGTGACATTTAGAGGTGCTGGACAGCAAGATTAAGAGATCCAGAAAATAAAGGAGATGAAGTACAAGGATCTATGGGCGGAACTTGGTAGAAATTCCCACACTGAGAAGTAACAGTTAGAGGTGTTGGACAGCAAGATAAAGAGGTCCAGAAAATAAAAAAAGGAGATGAACTACTAGAATATAAAGGAGGAATTGGGAAGAAACGCCACACTAAGAAGTGACAGTTAGAGGTGTTGGACAGCAAGATAAAAAGACCATGAAAATAAATTACAGGAATCTGTAGGTGAAACGGGACACTAATAAGTAACAGTTAGAGGTGTTGGACAGCAAAATTCAGAGATCCAGAAAATAAAGAAATAAACTTCAAGGATCTATAGGTGTAAGTAGGAAGAAACCACCACACTTAGAGATGACAGTTAGAGGTGCTGGACAGCAGAAACAGGAAATAAAGTAAACTAAAAGGTCTTAAAAATTCAAAATGAATAACCCGAAACCATTTCCCCGTTCTCAGTTCCATCCCGAACGCATTACGTTGAATCTTGTTTTATATCAATTGCTCCGGAATCCGCCGAGAGAAAGTTCCGCGCCGGCGAACATTAGATTGCCGAGCGAATTTCCAAATTACATTTCCCCCCGAATGCGGACGGGTGCGGAATCTCTCTCGCTGTGATCTGCTTTTCATTGCTTGGTCTTCGAAGTGGGCAGTTATTACTGTTATCGTTGTCTTTAGTTTCATTTGCTCGATAAGTCTTTGCGATTTTTTTTTATTCCATTTTGCATAACTTTGTCTGGACAGTTTTGTGAAGTGTGACAGACGTACTGGTTGGGTGTTCCGTGTAATAATAATAATAATAATAATAATAATAATAATAATAATAATAATGATGATGATGATGATGATGATGATGATGATGATGATGATGATGAGGAGGAGGAGGAGGAGGAGGAGGAGGAGGAGGAGGAGGATAACGTTACTGTTACAGGAAGTCGATGATTTTTATAATGTTCTTTTGAACAAAAAAAGTTAAATAAAGTCTGTTATTCATAAGTTACAGGAACAAAGGCCCCTACTTTACAAAAAAAAAACGAATATATTTCTAAAAGAGAGGAAAGAAAATATGAAGAAGAAGAAAAATCATTTGAACGATTTACGTGCTGCAACTTTCCAGTGAAACCTTAAAGGAACCTAAGTTAGATTTTTGGCATTTTACTCCGTGAAAAGTATATATCACAAATCCCATTCTTTATTTTATTATTGAATCGAAGAATTCTAGCTCACATATTAGAGGCTGACATCTCAAATGAAATTAGTCTAATGTACAGCTTTATTTTCAAGCATTCGCGAAAGGATTGATAATCTACTGAGACGTGACGGCAGAGAGATGTCATTGTATCAGAATTTATTTAGCACTCCGTATGCATATATGGAAGTGAAATTGTGCAAACGATAAAAAAAAATATGGTACAAAAGAAAATGTTTAAATTTTGTTGTATAAAATATGAAATTAATGTTGGAGAATAACTTATATAGTTTTAATCAGTATGTATAAATTCTGATACTTATTCATAAGAAAGTTAAATAGTATTGCAAGCACATAATTCAAGCACGCACGTTTGTAAGGACATTAAACAGATCTTTAATTACCAAGAGATTTAGATTTATTAGGTGAAAGGTTATTTTAATATTAATGTATTGTTTTATTGACTACCATTTATATCGTTATATAGATAAAACAATTTCGTTGTTGCAGTATTGATTTATTGGCAGTATTAACTGCCTCACAAAGGAATACTTTCAATAATACAAGCGAGGTTGAAAGAATAACAACAACATAGATAAAAGGCTATAATAAACAGGAATGGAGATTGTAGTTAAGAAGCTGAAAGACTAAAGCAGGAATCGAGAGAAAGGAGAATCAAGAAGAATCCAGAACGTGCGATTTCTAAAAAGGAGAATTCAAAACTTCCTTGAGCAAACAAAAGGTTTATAGTCGTAAAAACTTCCCTGAGAAGTTTTCGGGAACTTCGCTTTAACTTCTTGGACTTCCTGACGGAGAATAAGATTATGAAGGTCTATGAAGGGTAGTGACAGTACGCAGACTCTCTCTCTCTCTCTCTCTCTCTCTCTCTCTCTCTCTCTCTCTCTCTCTCTCTCTCTCTCTCTCTCTCTCTCTCTCTTTCTCTCGTACGAAAAAAGAGATAACCCTATCTTGTTGTGATAACAATAAATACAAAACTTGGAAGAAATAAATTCAAGGAAAAAAATAGTGCCTCCGAATCTGTAACTGAAAATACACAGACTCTCTCTCTCTCTCTCTCTCTCTCTCTCTCTCTCTCTCTCTCTCTCTCTCTCTCTCTCTCATACTAAGAAAGAGAAAAACCTATCTTGTTTTCATAATGATCAATAGAAAGTTTGGAAGAAAAAAATTAAAGGAGAAAGAATAGTGTCTGTGAATCTGTTACTAAAAATAGATTTGCCCTCTCTCTCTCTCTCTCTCTCTCTCTCTCTCTCTCTCTCTCTCTCTCTCTCTCTCTCTCTCTCGTTTTCATGAAAAAGAGAAAACTTGGGTAAAACATATTATAGGAGAAACTGCTGTCAGTATCTAACGCTATGAGTTGATTTCTCTCTCTCTCTCTCTCTCTCTCTCTCTCTCTCTCTCTCTCTCTCTCTCTCTCTCTCTCTCTCTCTCTCGTTTCCATGAAAAAGAGAAAACTTGGGAAAAACATATTTTAGGAGAAACTGGTGTCAGTATCTAACGCTATGAATTGATTTTCTCTCTCTCTCTCTCTCTCTCTCTCTCTCTCTCTCTCTCTCTCTCTCTCTCTCTCTCTCTCTCTCTCTCTCTCGTTTCCATAAAAAGATAAACTTGGAAGAAACAAATTCTTGGAAAAAATGGCGTTGCTGCATCTGTCACTATAAATAGATTTGCCCCCTTCTCGTCCTGTCATTCAATTCTTCACTGGCATTGTTTCAAAGGTGGTCTTTGAAACAACCTACATCCTTTGCAAGCTGTTGTTTCCTTTGTTGGTGTTGTTGTTATTCTCGGTGTTGACAAGGGATGAAACACCTGTTGGCTCTCGTAGTTGCCAGGTGGACTGTAGCTTTGGCAAAGTCAAAGATTTGTCTAAAGATTTTGGTTCCTAACAGTGCCAAATAAAAGTGGAAGAGGTTGTATGATGTATATACATTTATACTATATATATATATATATATATATATATATATATATATATATATATATATATATATATATATACATACATACATACATATATATGACTTTTTTTTATCACATCACCGTGATTCATATTCAATCAGTAAGCTTCAAACGTCCTTTAATAACTAATTCGCTCTACCTCGGAAATAATATATTTTCATATATGTTACCGAAGGGGAATTTTTTAGTCGATAATAAGTTCGTCGTCTCGTGGGCTCGCACCAGCGCCGCGTGGGTTAAAATGCGTCCACTGTAGTCCTGAGTTCTTGTCTTCGTTGGTTCGAGCCCACGAGACGACGAACTTATTATCGACTAAAAATTCCCTTCGGTAACATATATGAAAATATATTATTTCGAGGTAGAGCGAATTAGATATTAAAGGACGTTTGTAGCTTACTGATTGATACATACATATATATATATATATATATATATATATATATATATATATATATATATATATATATATATATATATATTTAAGGTTTTCTACTTATATATATATATATATATATATATATATATATATATATATATATATATATAGATGTATGTATATATATATATATATATATATATATATATATATATATATATATATATATATATATATATATATATATATATATATATATATATATATATATATATAGAGAGAGAGAGAGAGAGAGAGAGAGAGAGAGAGAGAGAGAGAGAGAGAGAGAGAGATGATAATATATTCGCTTGAAAATTTACTTATCTTTTACAATAACCTATTATATAACATCTCTCTCTCTCTCTCTCTCTCTCTCTCTCTCTCTCTCTCTCTCTCTCTCTCTCCTTTTCAGACCAAATATAAGGGTTGCGAAGGAATGATCTCATTTAAGAGTATTTTATTATTATTCAAGTTTTTTTTCTGTTAAAGACAATTTTATCAAATTTTCAGAAATCTTTTCATATTCGACCTTACATTATCCTTTTGATAAATATTTTACTTTAATAAGTAATTTTACATCCCTATAAGACCTCAACAGAGCGAACAAATTTGCTAAACTATTTTGTATAAATATTATAAAAAATATTACTGAATTATTTCCATATACAATTATGACATCAATGCAGGCCTAATTCTTTTTCAGTCCTGCTGACTTCACAATTAAAGATTCCCCGCGTTACGAATGATCTGATGAACCTCCGCGTGGCCAATTAGGTTCAATTACGTTCAGTTACGCCCTGGAAGCATTACCATAAATCACGTCGACGCCAATTGCTCTGGAATCCAGTGCCTGGAAGGTACATGCCACGGTATATTAGATTAGTTTCTGAATTTCCAAATTTCAGTTTCATGAATGGAAAAAGTTGCGGGATTTCAGTTTTGAGGTTGTGTTTCACGGGAGGTAATTGTCTATTTTCTCGTTTTGCGCTTTCATTTTAATGTCCTTTGCTTCTGTTGTCCGTTGTCCTTGGCCGCATAGCTTCCAGCCTGGTACTTAGGTGGTGATACGTACGTTGTTCTTGTCCATACAGCTTCTAAACTTTGTAATTAAGGTCATGACATAACCTTAATATATCAGCCTTCTGTGCATTTTATTTCCGGCACTGACTCCTCTGAGGGGTTCTCTCTCTCTCTCTCTCTCTCTCTCTCTCTCTCTCTCTCTCTCTCTCTCTCTCTCTCTCTCTCTCTCTCTCTCTCTCGTGGTCATGATATGACCGTAATATCGCACCCGTGTCTATATTTTTTCCGGGACTGACTCTACTAGGAGGGGTAACCTAATCTTTCTCTCTCTCTCTCTCTCTCTCTCTCTCTCTCTCTCTCTCTCTCTCTCTCTCTCTCTCTCTCTCTCTTACTTAAGGTCTTGATATGACCTCAATATCGCAGTCTTCTCTACATTTTTTCCCGGCGCTGACTCTGCTTGGGGAAGTAGAGTTAATCTCTCTCTCTCTCTCTCTCTCTCTCTCTCTCTCTCTCTCTCTCTCTCTCTCTCTCTCACGCACGGATAGCTCAGTATTCAAATAACCTCAAAGCAAGGGCTTATTAATTCACATCCTCTCAATTTTGCATGAGCAAGCAAGCACAGAGCGGCGTATCCAAAGCATGTGAGAGTCAAGCAAAAAATTCCTCACGGTATTTAACAGTAAGTTTCGTCCGCATTATTCCGCTCTGTGCTTTCCAAAGCAAAGTCGCAGTCAGAGTAGTTTATTTAGGGAAAAAGATGCGAGGGGCTACTTAGGCCTATAAATAAATTCCTTCAAGATATCTTCTCGTAATCCGGGTTAATGGTGAGAGAGAGACAGTTTAAGATTATGTTTTATGTAATTTGGAACGCTTGCACAGAGGCACGTTTTAGTTTTTAGATGAGGTTGGTGGTGCCTTGCGTAACTGCTTCTCTCTCTCTCTCTCTCTCTCTCTCTCTCTCTCTCTCTCTCTCTCTCTCTCTCTCTCTCTCTCTCTCTCTCTCTCTCTGATAATTTTAAAGGTTTTTAATCCCTCGTATGGTTAACTGATTCTTGGATTTATCCAGTCAATATTTAGAGGAGTTGTATGTGGAATTAAAAATGCAGAAACTGTACTTTTGACAAGATATATATATATATATATATATATATATATATATATATATATATATATATATATACATTTATACATGCATATATTTACATATATTATATTGTATATTATATATATATATATATATATATATATATATATATATATATATATATATATATATGTATATATATATATATATATATATATATATATATATATATGTATATATATGTGTGTGCATGTATGTATACTCACGTAAGTATGCGTAGTCCACAGGAGTCAGTCGTACTGAGAAAAGAAAAATTTTTCACGAAATAAAATAAATAAAAGTATGAAATATTCATTACACCAGACAGGTTGCTTCCGAGATACATCTAATTTATTCTTGTTTTTAAAAGATCCGAAGCGAAGAAGTGGAAGAGGGGCCACTCGGCAAAGTTATCGAAACTTTCAAAACGATGTTTTGTGACTCGGAGATTTTATTTTTTTTTTAGCGACGGAAGTTTTGAATTGCTTGTTTTTTATTTTTTTTATTTAAAGGCTGAGATGTCGATTCTCTATTTTTTTTTTGCGAAGGAAGTTTTGAATCGCTTGTTTTTATTTTTTATTCAAAGGCTGAGATGACGATTTTCTATTTTTTTTTTTTTAATGCAAAGGCCATGGTGTCAGTTTTCGATTTGTTTCTGTAACCCCAACGCTGTCTATCTTCGTAGATTTTTTATTTTTGCTTCTTTCACACGAGTTTTAGTTAACTTTTAAAACTATCGTATGTTTTTTTTTTTTTAGTTTTTCCATAGAATTAAGTTTAATTAGGTTTTAAAGTTTTTCTCATAAGTTAAAATGTATTTAGGATTCTTCCCATATCTCTACTCTGATAGTATTTACATTACCGTTTATTCCATAAATCCCGTTTTATAATATTCAAAAGAGAAATGTATGTACAAATGAAAATAAACTCGCTAGAAATAAATTGCCAAAAATAAGCTCAAAGAATTATTGCAAAAAACTATACATTAAAAAAAAAAACTCAGAGAATTACTACCAAAAAACTGAACAACAATTCCATGTTTTCAAATATTTTAAGAGAGAAATTTACTTACAAATAAAAACAAACGCGTAAGAAAAACCTTCCCCCTCAAAAAAAAAAAAAACTCAGAGAACTATTGCAAAAAAATCATAAAAATTTAACCAACGACTCCACCAGCCGTGAGGAAAAAACAAAATGAAATTTCCCCCCATCCCTTTTGAAATCATCAGCTGTAATTTACAGAAGTGTCACAGCCTAATCTAATATTCACTGCCATGAACTTTTTCCCTCGCTCTGGAATTCGGAGCAATTGGCATAAACATGATTTATGCTAATGCCCTCAGGACGGGAGCTGAGAGGAAGAGGCCGGGTCAGGTTACTCATGATAAGTATTACTGAAGGTTCTTTGCAGCGGCGTGCCTTAGGCCCCCTAGCTGCAACCCCTTTCGTTTCTTTTACCGCACCTCCTTTCATATTCTCTTTCTTCCGTCTGACTTTCCTCAACCCTCTCCTAACGATTGATTCATAGTGCAACTGCTTTGAGGTTTTCCTCCTGTTACACCTTTCAGACCTTTTACCGTCAGTTTCCGTTTCAGCGCTGAATGACCTCGTAGGTCCCATCGCTTGGCCTTTGGCCTAAATTCTACATCGTATTCAGTTCAGTAATTCTATTTCAGAAAGAGGTCATTTAGAGTAGGCATTTGAAACCCGTTCTGGCGCCGTTCAGCTTGTATGGTAGGTTGCAAGATTAATTAAAATTCTGAACACCACAGTGATTATCAGAATCATTTTTTAGCAGAATGAACGTATCTCTTAATTGTATCAACGAGGTTTTAATTACTAATCCAAATTGATCAAGTGTTGCAAAGAGTTGATACGGATGGAAACGTTTGCTTTGGCGGTGATGATGATCACTCGCGATGACAGATCGATAGAAACCGGTCAGTCACGCAGGTAAGGACCTAATTTGTTTGCGTTATTTTTGGGGGTTGATATATTAACGTGAATGTGGTGATGTCTGGTGTTCTTTGAAATAACCTTTTTTATATGTATCTATATATATATATATAATTATGTACATACACACATATATATATATATATATATATATATATATATATATATATATATATATATATATATATATATATATATATATATATATATTTACGTGTTAAAAACTCAGCGCGAATATTTCGTCATTTGCTTCATTAACCTCAAATTCGATTTTTATTAATTTCCTCAGCATCAAAGAAAGCGAGAGAGGCGTTAAATGAAATGTACAGCGCTAATCAGCTACTCCTTCGTTGAAGGAATAATTAGTAATTTTCTTTATTTTCAACCAAATTGCAATATAATGCAATTTGGTAATCGCTTGTTTGTTTGTTTGTTTTTCGACCTTGTTCACTTTTCTTTAACGGCAGTTTTTTTCTTAGTTGTGCATTACATTACATTACATTAATTACTTTAAGTCTTGGATCTTCAGCTTGTTTTGTTCATATATTTGTCTGATTCCTGTGTGGGGGCTAGTGCCGTCCTTGCATCCCACGTGGTGCACTGTAGGCATTACTTAAGGTTCTTTTCAGCGTCCCTTCCTTAGGGCCCTAGCTGCAATCCCTTTCGTTCCTTTAACTGCACCTCCGTTCATATTCTCTTTCCTCCATCTTACTTTTAATATTTGATTCATAGTGCAACTGCGAGGTTTACCTCCTGTTACACCTTTTTTTACTACCGATTTCCTTTTCAGAGCTGATTGACCTCGTAGGTCCCAGCGCTTGGTCTTTGGCCTAAATTCTGTATTCTGCTCTATATTCTATTCTCTATTTGTCTGATTGTTATCAAGGTTGTGGGAAAAATTACGTGTAGATTTGTACGATTTTTTCCCAATTTTTTTTTTGTCTTTGTAAAAGGAGTTGGTTTAACTAAATCACCTTCAGGAATAAATCTTGGAGATGAAAGTAGAAGAACTTATGAAATTCTAGATTAAATGGATTTGCGGTGGGCAGACAAAAGAGTTCTCTCTTTTTCCTGAATCAAGAAATCTTATAGGTCGTCTTAATAACCTCTGAAACTTGACTAACTACGGGTTGTATCAGGTTCTTTCATTTTAGAAGAGACTCTTAAGAATATCTATCTATCTATCTATCTATCTATCTATCTATCTATCTATGTGTATATATATATATATATATATATATATATATATATATATATATATATATACATAGATAGATATAGTTATAGATATTCTGAAGAGTGTCTTCTAAAATGAAAGACTCTGGATATAACTCGTAGTTAGTCAATTTTTAGTGGTTATTATGTTCAGTTCAGTTCTTGAGAAAGATATATATACATACATACACACACACACATACATATATATATATATATACATATATTATATAAGTTCAGTCGGATTCTTGAGAAGGATATAAAATTAACGAACTTACATTAGGAAACATAAGAGATGTCGGTGTAACAAACGTTTGATTATCGACCTTTAAGAAATTCATTGTTTGAATTATATAGAATCACAGCATGTTTGTAAAATCAATGCCGTAATCAGTTAATGTTTGATCAGTTCTGTTCCATTCGATCTGCGCAACTTGAATGCTCTATTCTTGTATTGTTCTACTTATGATAAAGGTCAGTAAATGTTAGAAAGTAAAAAGTAAAAGTGAAACGTCACTTTTGCTTAAAAAGTAAAAGTAAAATGTCACTATTATTCAAAACTAAAACTAAAAATCTCTACTAATTAACATACTGCGTTAAGGTTTGTGGATTATTATGAAATTCTCAGAATGCGCAGAGAGAGAGAGAGAGAGAGAGAGAGAGAGAGAGAGAGAGAGAGAGAGAAATATAATTACATCATTTAGCTGTTTCTTGGTCCCCGCCCCTATTTTTTAAGAATAATTTTTATCCATTTTACAGCTTATTTGCAATATGACAGCAGATGCATTCATAGTGTGAATATGTGTGTGTACGTTTAGAGTGTGTGTGTGTGTGCGCGCGCGCGCGCGTTTAAATCTCATTAATGAATGCACGACACAATGATACACCGATAATGACTTTTATAGAGTAAATGAGTTCCCCCTAATTGCATTTTCGCGGTCTAATTACTAAGGCAAAATAATCAGGATGGGGGAAATAAAAGAAACTGTAAACTAAATTACGCTCAAGCCATTGGCGCTGATTAATATTAATCTGACGGGTGGGGGCCGGGGGTGGGGCCGCGGGGATTCGACTGAGGGACGTCGTGTGAAAGACACTATTAAAATTTAGTTCTTATTAAGGAATTGATGAATTTATAAAAGAAGGGACCCTTTTAATATTAAGGTTTATAGGTCTGTATATTTCTGTAGGCAGAAGGACATTGTTACAATTAAGTTCTTAATAAGGAATCAATGAATTGATGAAAAATTGGCCTTTTTTTCTGTCCGCCCTCAGATCTTGAAAACTACTGAGGCTAGAGGGCTGCAAATTGGTACGTTGATCATCCACCCTTCAATCATCAGACATACCAAATTGCAGCCCTGTAACCTCAGTAGTTTTGATTTTATTTAAGGTTAAAGTCAGCCATGATCGTGCGTCTGGCACCGCTATGGGTGCCAACAACACATGCCACCACAGGGCCGTGGCTGAAAGTTTCATGGGCTGCAGCTGAGAGTTTCATGGGCGTGGCTTAGACTTTCATACAGCATTATACGCTGTACAGAAAACTCGATTGAGCCGAAGAAACTTCGGCGCATTTTTTTTTACTTGTTTACGCTAAGGCCTAAAAATCTGTATATTTCTGTAGGCATAATCGGAAGGAAATTGCGGTAGAAGAAAGATTGATTTTTATGAAAGAGGGAGTTGGAGAGGCTGAACAGCATGATGAAGAGATGTAACAGTTAAAGAGGTTGGACAGGAAAGTCGAAGAGAGGAAGCGGGAATGTAGGTAAAGTAAAAGGCAACTAGGGATGTTGCAAACACCATTTAATAATGCCTACAGTGCACCGCACTTCACTACCTCACGCAAGAAAGGAGGCATTGAAATTAAGGACTTTGGGGTGGGGTGGTTGGAACCGCGGGACGGGGAGAAAGGGTATGGGGGTGAGTGGTTAAGTGGTGTTAGAAAGATGGGAATACTTATTTAACGTCCATTTTACTCCTGCACATTCCCATTTTCCTTAAATTCCAAGTGATTCCAACTTCTGGAATTCGGTCATCCGTCTCCGCGGTTCCTTGTCTCCCTCCTGAGGGAATAGGAAATTGCGCCTGGCTTTGAAGCGTGGCTTCTATTTCGTGTTGTGGAATCCACGAGTTTTCGTGAAAAACAATATATCTTATATTTGCTTTCTTTTCGAGGTTTTTTTTCTGGTCTGAAAGAAGTCCGTAATGCATTGCTGTCATGATGCTGTTCTCCTTGCATTTTAATACATTTTTATCTATTTGTTTATTCATTAGTTTATTTTTTTCTTTTTGATAAGTGAGATCTCGTCTTTTTGTATTTCCCTTTAGCGTCTGTTGCCTCTTAATGAACACCATTTTCTTCGGAACTTGAATTTCAAGTCAGTGGTCCCTTTGGTGGGCTTGTTCCATATTTATATGGTTTATCTTCTGAATAATAATAATAATAATTGTATATATGTATACACACACGCATATATATATGTACAGGAATGTCTTCTATGTCTTCATATATGTACATATATACACATACACATATATATACATATAATACATATATATACATACATATACAATTATTATTATTATTATTCAGACGATGAACCACACTGATATGGAACAAGCTGACCACAGGGGCCACCGACCTAAAATTCAAGCTTCCAAAGAATATGGCGTTCATTGGAAAGAAGTAACTGAAGGTAATGGGAAATACAGAAATATATTTGCAAGGTTAATTAACCCAGCAATGGCATGTCCTTGTTACCTGAGATACCAAGATGCAATCAGCGTTATCAAAATGATTTTGTTCGTCAAGAATAAAACCAGGTTAAAGTTAAGACTCATATTCCTAGGCTTTCAGCACGATGGACAATTTTGATTTTTTTTTTTTTTACTTTTTGCTTTTTTTTTTTTTGCTTTCGAATTTCGTGCTTCCAGAGTTTTTTTTTTTATCGTGTTTTTCACCTGTCAGTCATGGACGAATGCGCATTTTGCAACTGGACCGGGAGAAACGCTGTGTTTTCGAAAAAAAACCTTGAAAAATTGCTGCGACAAATTTGGTAGGTGGTGACGAATTTTTTTTTTTTGGGGGAAGGCATAGAATTATGGTTTATGTAGGTTATGATGCGACTTATGATTTCTCTTTCTCTCTCTCTCTCTCTCTCTCTCTCTCTCTCTCTCTTCTTTATGTATATATATATATATATATATATATATATATATATATATATATATATATATATATATATATATATATATATATATATAATATACATACATATACATATATATACATACATACACACACGTACACACACACACACACACACACACACACATATATATATATATATATATATATATATATATATATATATAATATAATGATCGAGTATGCCTGTGTATCAATACCTAAACATATTCATACTCTGAGAGCATAAACAAATAACCCCAGCGCCTTCACAGAACATCATTTACTTGAAACCCAACGCCATCGAAATTCCCCGTCCTTCGCGCCCTTATTCGATATCTTGTAGTGAAGTCTTCTTGAGGTCACTCGGACAAGTTATTCGGAACTTCGACGGGAAGTTTTGCGATTGGAACTCTCGTTTGGAGCCCGAAGTTCAGAAAGCCTCCTGCCTTTATAGGCCGGCCTCAGAGGATTCTCCCTCCATTCTCACTCTCTTTCGTAAAAGAGAGAGAGAGAGAGAGAGAGAGAGAGAGAGAGAGAGAGAGAGAGAGAGAGAGAGCGTCTCTTTTCTATTTGTTTTTATCTCCCCTTTTCGAGTTCTCTTCCTCTTGGTCAAGTCGTTCCGCGGTCATAGTATGTCGTCCATTTTCACCCGTTCGCCGTTTTCTGTTGGTTTCTGGTATGCAGATACTCCGTTTTCTTTAAGCCTTCATTTACAGCTTTTAGTTTTCTGTAAGAGAAAACTGTTGTGCCTGCTTTGTCTGTCCGGCCGCATTTTTCCGTCCACCCTCAGATCTTAAAAACTACTGAGGCTAGAGGGCTGCAAATTGGTATGTTGATCATCCACCCTCCAATCATCAAACATACCAAATTGCAGGCCTCTAGCCTCAGTAGTTTTTATTTTATTTAAGCTTAAAGTTAGTCATAATCGTGCGTCTGGCAACGATATAGGGTAGGCCACCACCGAGCCGTAGTTAAAGCTTCATGGGCCGTGACTCATACAGCATTATACCCAAACCACCGAAAGATAGATATATTATCGGTGGCCATGATTATACGCCGTAACGGCTGTACAGAAAACTTTTTTTTCCTTGCGTTTTTATGAACACATTTTTTGTGCCTTTTTGTTAATACTACACACACACGTACACACACACACACACATATATATGTATGTATATATATATATATATATATATATATATATATATATATACATATATATATATATATATATATATATATATATATATATATATATATATATATATATATATATATATATATTACTATCTAGACTGTGAATAGAATTCCAAAATTGCAATGTAAGCGAAGAGCAGATTTCAACAGTCCACTTACTACATTTCTCCCCAGTTACAAACGTGATGAATCTGGAAAAATATTAAATTGCAATATAGGTGGAGAACAGACTTAAAATGTTCATTTTTTCTACATCTCTCCGTAATGACAGCTATGTCATATTTCCAAATGATAGAAAATAATCCCAAAACGGCGCCATTACCTAAAGCACCGAGATCAACTTGTCAAGAAGATAATGACTTTGAAAGCTATTGGAAGTTTTGTTTATGATTTCATGAAAGTAAAATTCAGCGTAAAAACCTTCACTTTTCCCCAGAAAAACAACGAAGATTATTTCGCATAAAACCTTGGGAAAGCAGAGATCAACCAGCACGTCAGTTTATTTTGCAATCAGCGGTCTCGGCCTTGCTCACATGCAGAGAGAGAGAGAGAGAGAGAGAGAGAGAGAGAGAGAGAGATGATTTTTTTCAACGAAAATTCAAACTCACGAAATTCAGGTCAACTTTGTTTTGAAGTTACGTTCCTTATTTTCTGTGCGTGCGTGTGTGTGTTTGTGTGTGTGTGTGTCCTTGAGAGAGAGAGAGAGAGAGAGAGAGAGAGAGAGAGAGAGAGAGAGAGAGAGAGAGAGAGAGAGAGAGAGAGAGAGAGAGATGTCGTTTTTCCAATAAAAAAAAATCCAAAAGGCGTGAAATACAAGTAAAATTTTATTTTGAAGTTACTTTTCTTATTCTCTGATAGAGAGAGAGAGAGAGAGAGAGAGAGAGAGAGAGAGAGAGAGAGAGAGAGAGAGAGAGAGAGGACCTTTATTTGATAATCCTCTTACTAAAACTTCAACGAGTTATTTTTACCCATTTTCGTGCCTACACCATTCTAATCTCCTAAATGAGGATTTCCACTTGTGTACCTAAAGTCTTTGCAATTTACGTCATATTTCACTTTTTTTTTTTTTTTTTTTTTTTTTACTTCTTTGTGGCTATTTTGAGTCGGTTGAAACTGGGGCGGTTAAGTCTTTACGAAATTTACCCCTGGTACCCTTGTGTCATCTGGGCAACTTAGGGTAAGAAAGGTATTACTTTGAAGTGTGCATTCTGTGTACCAGTAAAATAGACTGTGTTCTGAATTGTTTTAGGCATCCATGAAAAAATTAATATTTATAAGTGGTCAAGTTTTCTTATCTTAAAAAAAATATTATTATTATTATTATTATTATTATTATTATTACTATTATTATTATTATTATTATTATTATTATTATTATTATTATTATTATTATTATTATTATTATTATTACTGGAGAAACAAATCCACGGTTATTTATGGGTACGTACATTCAAAAACAAATTTGTACAGAGAGCTTTCTGGAATCTGTTCAATTCTCCTTTTCAATCAGATTGAAAAGGAGAATAACTGTGGATTTGCTTCTCTATTTCAGTGTTACTATGATGAATTTATTATTATTATTATTATTATTATTATTATTATTATTATTATTATTATTATTATTATTATTATTATTATTATTATTATTATTATTATTCAGAAGGTGAACTATTCATGTGGAACAAGCCCACAGGGGCCAGTGATTTGAAATTCAAGCTTCCAGAGAATACGGTGTTCTTTTGAAAGAGGTAACAGAAGTTAATGAAAAATACAAAAGGAAGAGATTAGTTATTAAAAAAGAAAAAATATATTAACAAATTACATGAGAGATAGATAAAAATGTAAATTATAAAATACAAGGAGACTTACTTTATAAAAGAATTTTTTTCTTAAAAATAAGCAAAGCATTGCACATTACTTCAACAATGCTAGGTAATTATGTCATATGGTGACCTTTGCAAGAACAATCTGTGCTTGAGATTCTGTATTCGTATAAAAATTTTCATTTTATATATTTTATTCCTCTTAAAATAAGACGGACATTATTAGAGGCTGATGGTGAATAGGAAAAATGCAGAATTCTAGTTATTCAGATTCCAGTCATCAATGCCACTTGACAGGAATACCCTCCGTTCTTGATGAAGCTACTCTTCGATTCAGAAGCTAATTGGGTTCTATTTATCGAGCTCACACAACTTGGAAATAATGACTGACCGCTTACGGCAATCTGGCGTTGCCCCCGAAACCTCAAATTATTTTGGGAAAGGTTGCCCAAATGATTTTGGAAACGATTGCCCAAATGATTTTGGCAACGATTGCCCAAATTATTTTGGAAACGATTGCTCAAGTTATTTTGGAGACGATCGCCCAAATTACTTTGGAAACGATCGCCCAAATTATTTTGGAACAGATTGTCCAAA
>NC_089765.1:17528820-17531320 GCF_040412425.1 Macrobrachium rosenbergii | reverse complement strand
AGAGAGAGAGAGAGAGAGAGAGAGAGAGAGAGAGAGAGACAGAGAGAGAGAGAGAGAGGGAGAGAGAGAGAGAGAAGGGAGGTTATCAATGGTGTTAGGACGTTGAGTCAAAATAAATCGGATAGTGAAACGAATATTGAGATCTCCTGTTGTTAGTAATGTTATGAGAGGGCGTGAATAACAGAGAGAGAGAGAGAGAGAGAGAGAGAGGGAGAAGGGAGGTGATCAAGGCTTTTAGAACCGAATATTGATATTTCATGTTACTAGTGATGTTATGGAAGGGTGTGAATAACGGGAGAGAGAGAGAGAGAGAGAGAGAGAGAGAGAGAGAGAGAGAGAGAGAGAGAGAGAGAGAGAGAGAGAATATTGACATTTGATGTTGCTAGCGATATTAAAGGCTGAGGCAGGATTCAGTAGATGTAAAAATTGGGGAAGACTGCACTGATGCGTGAAATACCAGTTTTAGACAGGTTTTAGACGGCTGGAAATGGGTCGAAATTTGGAAAACTTAGTGGACGGGTTAACAGACTGCTAATGTGGTTTTAAATTATTAAAATTGAAGAAAGAATGACGGATATTACGATAGTTAAAATGACTGGTTCCTTAGATATGGAGATGAAGACTGAAGTGGTCTTAAAAATTATTCTGAATTAACATAAACTGATGAGTTTTACCTTGAAGGAACGTAGAAGTAGATCTTGGACAAAATTAAGAAATATATATCTGAAAACGTGAAGGCGAAGGTCATTCTTTGTACCCTTCGGACATAATGGCCGGTGGCGCCATAAAAAATGCCATAAATCCTTTCCCTTCAGCTGTTCTCAGGTCAACCCGGGTCATTCTCGTAATCTTCTCATTGTGGTGTATGTATTTTGCTGAGAATGGCGTGGAATAAGGGTGAAATACCTTGCAATACATTCTTCTACTTTGCTTACATTTGATTACATTTTATATCGTTTTTTGTGACGGATGTTATATACAACGTCAGAAAGGAGAATATATGTATAAGTTTGAATTAGAAGTAGCAGTTGTAGGAATTTTGTTTATATATCACAAACAGTAAAAGATTAGGCCATTGATCTCACGTACAGAAAACAAGGAAGGAAATCCGCGTAGAATCTTTATGCGAGGAATAAAATCCCTTTATATTTATTGGTGAGTATAAGGTTCAGATATCCGGAGACTTACGATGAAAACAAAACAATGAGAGAGCGTAAATTTGGATTGGATGGGATAGAAAAACTGTAAATTGAACCGTGAACTGGTAGAGATATGGTATGGGAGGAACAGGAAGTAGAATATATATATATATATATATATATATATATATATATATATATATATATATATATATATATATATATATATATATATATATATATAGATAGGTAGATAGACATATAACATATATATATATATATATATATATATATATATATATATATATATATATATATATATATATAAATTTATATATATATAATCATAGCTTATGTTGTTTTAGAAAAGAACAATACGTCAAAATAAACAGACCATATGCAGAATATGTGACAAGTGTCACTTGTAACAAATGACAAGTGGCACTGAGGTAAATGTGTGTGTGTGAGAGAGAGAGAGAGAGAGAGAGAGAGAGAGAGAGAGAGAGAGAGAGAGAGAGAGAGAGAGAGAGAGAGAATAATGATAGACTGAAGTGCAGGGATCTAAACGCCATTATATAAAATTAAGAGACACTTTTAATTACCTCCGTTTAGTTTTAGAAAGCAGAACCAACTCTGACAGTCTCCACCGAATGGAAAAACCATTCACTCCCCTCGTTAAAGGGTGAGTCACTCCACTGTGAATATCAGCGTGTAATTCCTTTCATTATCTCATTAACGGGAAAGGGAATTATTTCGCCGTTCGTATCCCCCCTTTATTTTACTCTCTTTTATTGTGTCCATTCTAATCTTCGCTAATTAAGGCGTCCGAGAAAGCATTCTGGAGGAAAGTGTTTGCGGAGGGAAGGTTCAACTTTGACTGGCCAGTGATAATGCTTATTGAGCTTATTGTTATTTTTATTGCAAGGAATAGTGGTTGTCATGGCAGATGTTGTGATACTGTGTGGTGAGGCAAAACTAATATCGATACTATTATTATTATTATTATTATTATTATTATTATTATTATTATTATTATTATTATTATTATTATTATTATTATCTGTTTCTGCTTTACATACTATGAAAGTGAAAAGATCACATTTAGTATTCGGCGTCAGTGACCCTGGTAGTTGTGACGCCAGATAGCCCACAATTAATCAATCAATCAATCTGCTTTACGTCGCTACTGCCCTCAGAGAAGGTCTTCTCCATTATTATTATTATTATTATTATTATTATTATTATTATTATTATTATTATTATTATTATTATATTATATCCATATGGTAACAAGCCTGGAGGAAGCATGTAATTTATTATTATTATTATTATTATTATTATTATTATTATTATTATTATTA
>NC_089765.1:17516320-17523820 GCF_040412425.1 Macrobrachium rosenbergii | reverse complement strand
AATTATCTGCTGGTTTCTGCATATTCTCCTTCCATTACTTCATAAAATTACTTCCCAGTAAAACTCGGATATTACAGAGATAAAACTCCAGCAGTAGGAAAGGAGTGATTTACAAATATTAACTCATGCTCGGAGACCATTCCGAATCTAAATCGGTCCCAAAAAAGCCAATTGATTTGGGCAAAAATAAAAAAAAGAAAAAATGGCAGCCACTCAATTTACCATTTTTGCGTCGTACATTTTCCTGAATGCGAATCTAATATCGAGGTTTATTCAGGCATTTTTCATTAGGTTTCCTTCATTAAAAAAATAGAGAATGAATATCGTTGTTTTAAAACTGGTATGTAATTGGACAATCTGGTAATAACTCAGTTAATGGGAGGGCAGTCTGGTTTGATAAAGAGAGGAAGATATGTGACCGTTGAAATCATTCGTGTATATATATATATATATATATATATATATATATATATATATATATATATATATATATACATGTGTGTGTGTGATACATATATATATATATATATATATATATACACTGTATATGTATATATATATATATACGTGTGTGTGGGTTTATGTTTGTGAAAATAATACATTCATGTGTGTCTTATGCTCTGAAGTCTATTGATTGATATGGGTTTTGCATTACTGTCAAAAATAAAATAAAATCAGTAACGCTAAATATTTTACAAACTCGTTTCTTCCTGACACATATTGATGAATTGTCTTGTCAAATAAAATCAGTAATCCTAAATATTGTAGAAAGTCAATTTTTCATGATACATTGTCTTGTCAAATTTATCGCAATAATATTTTTTATTTCTGCATGGAAGCAAGCAAATATTACCTCCATTACTTCGTAATGGAAGACCAAGTTTTTTAAAGGTTAAAATTTCTGCCGCATTTTTCTCTCCCGAACAAAAATTCCTGAAAATTGTAATTGACTTCACCGGCCAATTCATCTGATATTTTTTGTTTTTGTTTTTCTTTTATTCGTCGCTGAAATCCCATACCACCTTTTTTTCTTTTCGCTCTTATTTTTGTATTTTCTTTTCATGTTTTCTTTTTGTTATCCTTGTAGTCTTTTTAACGATGTCTTCTGTGCCCAGCCATCCGTCTTTTCTGCAATTTATAAGTTTTTAGTTTTCTGTAAAAGAAAACTACTGAGATGGGTATTTCTCCGTCCGTCCGCACTTTTTCTGTCCGTTCCCAGATCTTGAAAACTGCTGAGGCTAGAGGGCTGCAAATTGGTATGTTGGTCATCCACCCTCCAGTCATCAGACTTACCAAATTGCAGCCCTCTTGCCTCTGTAGTTTTTATTTTATTTAAGGTTAAAGTTAGCCAAGATCGTGCGTCTGTAGTTTTTATTTTATTTAAGGTTAAAGTTAGCCAAGATCGTGCGTCTGGCACCGCTATAGGTGCCAACAACGCAGGCCACCACGGGCCGCGGCTAGAAGTTTCATGGGCCGTTGCTGAGAGTTTCATGGGTCGTGGCTGAAAGTTTCACGGGCCTCGACCGAGAGTTTCACGGGCTGTGGCTGAGAGTTTCATGGGACGTGGCTGAGAGTTTTATGGGCCGTGGGTAAAAGTCTAATGCGCCGCGGCTGAGAGTTTTATGGGCCGTGGCTGTACAGGAAACTCGATTGCGCCGAAGAAACTTCGGGTAATATTTCACTTGTTTATTTTATGTTGTCTGTTGTCAATCTTGTGCTTTAGGTTTCAGTGACTGAAACGATTCAACTCAAATTTCTTTTCCGCTTTTTATTTTAAGATCGATCCTTAGACGTTCATATTACGTCAAAACAAACTTTCCTATACTGTAATCTTAATTATTTTTTTTTTAAATCTTTGTATCAATATCTCTTGGCCCTAATCTTGATATGTTATTAGATTATAGTAATGTTTTAACATTATCATTCTCCGTTCACAGAGATGTCAGGGAAAGATTATCATCAGCGTCTTGTCTTTTATTTATTTTTTATCTATTTAGATTTTTAATTTTCATTATCAGATTTTTTCGCAGAAGTTTTTTAATTTCATCTAGAATTTTTGAAATTATCGATGACCGTTTCGAATTCTCCGATGTCATTGATTATGATATGTTATTATAATTCCTAATGATGTTTCTTTTTTATTTAGTATATGTATGGATGTATGTGTATGTATATATATATATATTTTATTTAGTATATGTATGGATGTATATGTATATATATATATATATATATATATATATATATATATATATATATATATATATATATATATATATATATATATATATATATGCATTTAATAGTCCGCGTCACTGTGTTCCAATAAGCCAGCCTTTTAATGTTTTCCGAAAACCATAAGAAACTTTGGTTAGAATCCTCAGTAATGTATTTTTGTTTCTGTAGGTATGGAAGAGTTGCATTAACGTCATTATTACGTATTGCAAGATACTGTATTAAGCAAAATCTTGCAAAAAGCATCGCTCTTATTTTTCGTGTTCCGTCATGCCGGTTTGCGATGCAACATTTCTTTTTATATTCTTTTTAGTTTTCTGTGGAAGAAAACTATTGTGCCGGCTTTGTCTGTCCGTCCGCACTTTTTTCTGCCCGCACTTTTTCTGTCCGCAGTCAGATCTTAAAAACTACTGAGGCTAGAGGGCTGCAAATTGGTATGGTGGTCATCCACCCTCCAATCATCAAACATACCAAGTTGCAGCCCTGTAGCCTCAGTAGTTTTTATTTTATTCAAGGTTAAAGTTAGCCATAATCGTGCTTCTGGCAACGATATAGGCCGGGCCACCACCTGGCCGCAGTTAAAGCTTCATGGGCCGCGGCTCATACAGCATTATACCGAGACCACCGAAAGATAGCTCTATTTTCGGTGACCTTGATTATACGCTGTAGCAGCTATACAGAAAACTCGATTGCGCCGAAGAAAATTAGGCGAATTTTTTACTTGTCATATTATCATAACCGGTATACGGTTTTATCCCCGTGTCATATTTTGTCTCTCTCTGCATATCCCGAAAAGCACGGTATTGCTTTTGACTGAAGCGCCTGAAACTGAACAGAAATCGATGGATGGTGCCTCGTTTAAAGCTAAGCTGAATAGAACGGGTTCGGCAGATAAAGATTTTCCAGTGAAATTGCAGAGCAAGTACAGCTGGAAAAATTTGGGATTGAAATAATTATTCTGTTGAATATTTAGTATTGAATATTTAGTATATAATATACTAGCAAGAAATGCGATGACAATCTGCTATTGTGAAGAATAGTTTTGTATATAATACTAGCAAGAAATTCAATGCTAAATTGCTATTGATTAGCGATGTGTATTTTCACATGATTGCTGTTTCAGGGAAACCAATATTATTTGACGGTAGAGGACGATGCTCCCTGAATATTTCACACTTCCATGACGAATATTCACATTTCTACGAGTGTTATGATCAAAGTGTTTTTATCAAAGCAGTAAACAAAATCCCTTCTGTGTAATTTGCCTATCTTTCCTTTATGTTCCTTATTTTCCACTGGGAAATTAGATATGCAAATGAGGTTTTCACCTAATTGAATTTAGGTTATGTCTTCACAACAGAGATGATTATGTTGGAGCTATTTTTGCTGTATAAATAAATGGTAAGTTAATTTCTAATTTTGCTTCTACAAACTTCTTTTATTACTCGCTACTCTGTCACAAAAACCGTGTGCCGTAATCATGTTCCTATATTGTGTGATGAAGAGGCTTTATGTGTAAATAATTATTGTTTTTTCTCCCAAGTTTCCTTCCTGACTCTTTCTGACATTATCACTTAATTAATCTAATATCTGTGACCTTATCCAACCTACTTGACAAATGTACAAAAGTTCATTGCAGCTGTCAATAATTTTTGTTGGTGATCTTACCTTTGCCCTTGTTTAGAGTAATGCGATATCTCTACTTTCGACAAAGAATGAGACAAAAACTTTTTTTTGTGTTTTTTTTTATAAATAAATGTGCCTTATCTTTTCCCTGTATCCACTTCCATGTCACCGCCAGATGGCATCATTGTCTCCTCCCCGCCAGCGATATTCCGGCCATGGACCATTTAGAGAGATTACTCCCTTCCCACTGTCCTAAGTGGTCTTGTAACAACCGTCATACCACCTATTCTCACATCTACACCGCTGAAATAATTAATGTTTCTTTCCTTCTGCTACCATGCTCTGTAATTCTCGTTTTGTGTTTTTTTTCTGATTTATATAACCTTCCTCAATTCAAGAAGCAGGCTCTAGCCTTTCTAGAACTGTGCCTTAATATTCTCCTCTTTAATTCTGTCATTCTTTATTTTTCCTCTTCTTATAGACTGAGTTGAATAGTGGGTTATATTTTAAAAGATTAAACCGCAGTTAAAGTGTTTCATTTTTTTTGTCGATGAAATCAATTATATTTCTCCAAAGTTTTTTTATAACTTTTTTTTTCTCGTTCAGATGAGTTTTCCTAACTGATAAAATGTTTAGGAAATTGAAGACTTTAATTCTGGTTCAATGGGTATCTTTATTTATTTTATATCTTTTTTTTATTTGGTCATTACTTTTATCACAATAATCTCCTCTAGCCTCCAACTCAGACAATAATTTTTGCTCAGTAATTTCCGAACGAATTACTAAAAATTTTTCCTCCTTCATAGAAAGTAATTTATTTCAGTAATCTTTAGTACTTTAGTCCGAAAAACCATCCAAACTTCAGAATTTATTTCTTTCGTTTTTTCCCGCCACCAGACAACCGATAACATTTCTCATCGTTTCTTATCCAGGCAACTTTTCATGTTTTAAATCTCTGAAATACTTGGAAGAACTCTGATTGTCTCCTTCAATCTTCAGAAACTGTTGTCCTTACGTAGCTAATATCTCTTTTTAACTTTTTATATACATTTTTAATTCCCGTGGAAAAAGTTTCTTCATTTCCTGTCTAATTTCTTATTTCGCTTTTAGTTAGTGATGCTTCTTCTCATCTTTTCCGGCGATTAGTGGGATTGTTCACTTCATAATCTTTTCTCGTTTACTTCTTATACTCTTATGACTAGTTCTTATCGTTTTTCTACATTTTTATTATTATAAGCTTTTGTGAAGCCTTGTCTTTTTGACAATAACTAATATTTATATTTTTTTTAGTTAACATCTTATAAGATATTTGTTAAGTCTTGTCCTTTTAATAGTATGTGATATTTATAGAAACTTAATTTTTTTTAGTCTATATCTAATGTTTCGTTGCATTAAATACAATATGTAAAAAAAAATTACTCAAGATCTAAAAAACTGGGAAGACCAGACACTGTAGATTATTACACCTTTATAGTTAGAAGTATAAGCAATAATATTTTAAAAACTGTATTGCGTAGCATCTATGCTGTTTTAGTAAACTTAAAGAAAAAAAAAAAAAACATAATTCTCTCGATAGAATAAAACGCAGAAGAAAATAACACATAAACCAACATTAGAATTATGAACTGTCTACCTCACTGGTTGCCAGATACGGACAAAACTGCTGCCCGTTTGTCAGGAGAGAGAGTATAGGCTCTCAGTGGCACTCCTTGGCACTGTGGCACTGGAGGGGGAAGGGCCCCCTGATCCTGATTGACCTGGTAGTTTGTATTGCAGAGCCTTTCAATAACATGATTGTATTTCCGGTGCTATGAGAGACCAATAGGAGCTATATTGTTGGTCTGCATACGCGTGAGAAATTGGGGGATATCCTCCTCCTTTGTAGAGAGAGAGAGAGAGAGAGAGAGAGAGAGAGAGAGAGAGAGAGAGAGAGAGAGAGAGAGAGAGAGAGAGAGAGAGAGAGTTCAGTGAGGGAAGTGACTGTCATTAGGTGATCCTGAAATTATTCCGATTAGAGGTAATTCTTTTGAGAGAGAGAGAGAGAGAGAGAGAGAGAGAGAGAGAGAGAGAGAGAGAGAGAGAGAGAGAGAGAGAGTTCAGTGAGGGAAGTGACTGTCATTAGTGATCCTGAACTTATTCCGATTAGAGGTAATTTTTTTTTTTTTAGAGAGAGAGAGAGAGAGAGAGAGAGAGAGAGAGAGAGAGAGAGAGAGAGAGAGAGAGAGAGTTCAAAGAGGAAAGTGACTGTCATAAGGTGATCCTGAAATTATTCCGATTAGAGGTAATTCTTTTGAGAAAGAGAGAGAGAGAGAGAGAGAGAGAGAGAGAGAGAGAGAGAGAGAGAGAGAGAGTTCATTGAGGAAAACGACTGTCATTGGGTGATGCTGGAAATTATCCGGTTTAAAAGTATTTATGGGTAAAGAGAGAGAGAGAGAGAGAGAGAGAGAGAGAGAGAGAGAGAGAGAGAGAGAGAGAGAGAGAGAGAGCGAGCTTCGTCTCCGCATCCATTTGCTTAAAGTCTTTTTTTTTCCTTTGCAAATCCGGCTGTTGTCCACGTCTTTGGTGTCTCATTCTTCTGGCTTACTATAATAACCCAGACATTATGCCTCATTATGGCGCTGAGAGAGAGAGAGAGAGAGAGAGAGAGAGAGAGAGAGAGAGAGAGAGAGAGAGAGAGAGAGAGATCACTGAAGAAAAAGTGATTCTCATCCAGTGATCCTGAAAATTTCTGGAGTAAAGCCTATTTCTCTTTGACTTACAGAAACCAAAATATTAATTAAACAAAAGTCTTAAGAATGGAAAGCACCAGTAACATGTAAATGTAAAGAATAACAAAGAATATTTCCTTTTATATTGGATTCAAGGTGGAAGATCTTTCCAAGACTACGTACAGAAGAAAAATTAAAACTTCTTAATTTGCATATCAGCCGTCAATCAAAACGAAGAACGACAGGTAACGACCAGACTAAAATGCAAGTCTTATTCAGTCTTGAAATAATGAGGTTAAAAAAGGATGATGAGAGAAAATATACAATGAGAGCCTTTATTAAATCTTAGAATAGTAAGGTAAATAAGCATGATGACAGAAAATATATAATGAGAACCTTGTCAGCTAAAATCAGATGTCTCAGTACTGATTCTTGTGAAACAATTTCTTTTATAAGAATATAACTTTTAGCTTTTTATCTGTAATATGACGTTGCAAAGGTGTGCGGATGACTGATTGTAAATAAATTTAGCTTGCTAATGAGGATATGACGTTAAAGATGAATCTAGGTGAAATAAAAGTTTTGATTGATAGCGATAGTGTATGCATTGGGAACGAACTTTTTTACGTAGAATATATATATGTATATATATACATATATACATACATACATACATAAAAATACATACATACATATATGTATGTATGTCTGTATGTATATATATAGATATGTATGTGTGTGAGTGTATTATATATTTTACACATATACAAATATATATATATATTATATATATATATATATATATATATATATATATATATATATATATATATATATATATATATATATATATATATAAATATATTATTGTGAGGGTTAATTTGTAAGTATTCATGTATACATGTACTTATGTATCATTATATAATCCATC
>NC_089765.1:17511320-17513820 GCF_040412425.1 Macrobrachium rosenbergii | reverse complement strand
GTGTGTGTGTGTGTGTGTGTGTATGTGTACATGTGTGTGCCTGAGAGAGAGAGAGAGAGAGAGAGAGAGAGAGAGAGAGAGAGAGAGAGAGAGAGAGAGAGAGAGACTTCTCTTACGGTAATAAGAACGTGCTATAAAATATAAACAGAATATTTAGCACTCCTTTATATATATATATATATATATATATATAATTATATATTTATATATAAAAAACAGTTCATAGCAATGATATAATTAGAAAGAAATGGAAAACGAATATTAAAATCCCGTTAAACAAGGAATATCAGAGAGCAATTTAAAAAATCCGTCGGCGAATTTGATGAAGTGCCCGGTGTAGATTAATACAAATCCAGTCTAATCATTTTTATGGAATCTTTTTTTATTCATTCTATTAGTGACCCAACTCCAATAAGGCGCGAACATTCGTCAGATAAAACAGTGAACAATCTTTTAAACCGAATGAGATTTTTGTTCTGATCGTCGCCTCTCTAATTCCCTTTGTTCTGTTGAATCCGACAAATCCAATATAATTAACTGGACTGCTTTTTCTCATTGGTGGTAATCTCTCTCTCTCTCTCTCTCTCTCTCTCTCTCTCTCTCTCTCTCTCTCTCTCTCTCTCTCTGTCTCCTGAATTGCTCTGTTCCAGGCGTCACAAAAGTCATCTCTGAAACTGGTATATTCCAGTCTTTTCCGCGCTTTCACTTACACCAGTCTCCACATGTCTCCAGCCTCCACTATCACAGTTCTTTTCTTTATAGGTAAGGATCCTCCACCTGTTTTGTAGCTGCAAGGAACTCTGATGAGGCAAATTTTTCACTGTTTTATATATATATATATATATATATATATATATATATATATATATATATATATATATATATATATATATATATATTTATATATATATATATATATATATATATATATATATGTATGTATACACATACACAAAATGATTGTAGTAAATAATTATACTTTGAACGCAAAACACACTATAAGTTACATTGCACATAGTGTCTAAGCTTTTTATTGGGATGTAACTTAAAGATAACCATTAATTCCACCTTTTAAAGAAATTTTACGCATACATATGTTTATATATACATATATAAATATGCAAATATATAGATATATAAATATGGATATATCTATATATATAGATATATAAATATAGATATATCTATATATGTAAATATATAAATATATAAATATATGGATATATTTAGATATATATATATATATATATATATATATATATATATATATATATATATATATATATTATATATATATATATATATATATATATATATATATATATATATATATATATATATATATATATATATATATATATATATATATATATATAATCTCCATCACCCTTTGTGTATTGACCTCAAATCGCGTTTCCCCTTATTATTCCAAATACATTTTTTCCCCTCTCCTTCCATTTCCCTCGGGAGACGGATCAGTTGTCTCGTCACACTTAATGGAAAAATTATGCAAAAATTCCCAGGAATTCCGATCTTCTTTCGGATGCCTTGAAACACTTATTTCTTTCTTTTTTTTTTTTTCCTGCCCACACTCTCATAACCAATGTCCTTGTTGCATGCAAATTTGAGGTGCGGAACAAGTTCTCGTGACGCAGTTTTCACCTACTGGGATGAGAGAGAGAGAGAGAGAGAGAGAGAGAGAGAGAGAGAGAGAGAGAGTGGCCATGTATAGAACGATGAGAGAAAAGAGAGAAGAATTTGCTGAAAAAAAATTTATATACATACGTATATTATATATACAGTATATGTATATATATATATATATATATATATATATATATATATATATATATATATATATATATATATATATATATATATATATATATATATATATATATATATATATATATATATATATATATATATATATATATATAGAGAGAGAGAGAGAGAGAGAGAGAGAGAGAGAGAGAGAGAGAGAGAGAGAGAGAGAGAACGTGGCCTTGTATAGGACAAAGAGAAAAAAAGAAGAATTTTCTGAAAGAGAGAGAGAGAGAGAGAGAGAGAGAGAGAGACCTTGTATAGAACGAAGAGAGGCAAGGGAGAAGAATTTGCTGAAAAAAAAAAAAAAAAAAAAAAAAAAAATATATATATATATATATATATATATATATATATATATATATATATATATATATATATATATATATATATATATATATATATATATATATATATATATATATATATATAGAGAGAGAGAGAGAGAGAGAGAGAGAGAGAGAGAGAGAGAGAGAGAGAGACCTTGTATAGAGCAAAGAGAAAAAAGATAGAGAAGAATTCACAGGAATGTACTAGTAACTCGTTATGATTTTATTACTGACATTATAAAAAAAATCGTGAGTTATTTGAGGAACGTAATATAACAGAAACAAAAGAAATAAATATAAAGATCTCTTAGGATGAAAGGCATTGGAACATTTTAAGACTGAGAGAG
>NC_089765.1:17493820-17506320 GCF_040412425.1 Macrobrachium rosenbergii | reverse complement strand
AACAAGCCCTTGGAAACCATCCTGTAACATTTTATCCACGGTGGAAAAGTCTGAAGGAAACTAATCTCAGTCTGATCTCTGTGCTTATCGGGAATATTCCTATCGGGAATATTCCTGTTCTGTGGTTGCGGTTCCAAGAAGGGGAACTTGCAGCAGATTCCGAGAAGGAATGTGTCTTTGTTTCTCTCTTTTTATTTGAGTTTTGTTTATATTTATTTAATGTTAGGAGGTAAATATGGTTTGTTTTTTAACACTGTTGTTTTTAGGCATGTCGATTGTGTGTTTTTGACATTGCAAACGAAGTGTTTTGAGTTGGGAATGCACAAACAAAGAGCTCTCGTTTACATGTAGAGACATTGACGTGCAAATACACTCCACACAATAATATATATATATATATATATATATATATATATATATATATATATTATATATAAATATATATATATATATATATATATATATATATATATATATATATATATATATATATTATATATATAAATATATATATATATATATATATATATATATATATATATATATATATATATATATATATATATATATATATAAATATATATATATATATATATATATATATATATATATATATATATATATATATATATATAAATATAAATATATATATATATATATATATATATATATATATATATATATATAATTTAATAATTATATAAATATGTATATGTATATATATATATATATATATATATATATATATATATATATATATATATATATATATATATATATATATATATATATATATATATATATAATCTCGTTTGTGTGTGTGTGTGTGTGTTTGTGTTTACATTTCAAAACGGGACCAATAGAACCAATGCAATTTTTCCATAAGAGTAAATACTTTCGTCATTAAATTCAAAAATACATCTATCTACCTCTCTATTTGTATCTACCTACCTATCTATCTATCTATCCATCTATCTATCTACCTATCTATCTATCCATATAACCCTCCTGACAGTGAACAAATCAACTGAACGAGTCAGAGAAGAGAAAACTCCCGCAGCAATCTTTCTGACTTATAACTATTCTATCTCGCGCTGTTCCTTTATGCATCGTTCCATTTCAGCGTCGGGATAACTGTTATGCCGTTCCTTTCACGGTCTTTCTAACTGTTATTGCTGTGTTCCCGTTTGGCCACACGGCAGTTAGTGCTCCTGTTATTCCGTGTGACTTAGGGTCCCATGAAGAGAAGTGGGCAAGACGTGAAATGAATGCTCTCGTTGATTCTTGGGTAAAGTCTGACATATTGCTGGAGAAAAATTGAAGCGTGAATGTATGTATGTATATACATACATATACATATATAGATTTATATATATATATATATGTATATACATATATAATATATACATATATATGTTGGCCGTGTGGGTAAAGGCGTCACTGTAGTCCTGAGTTCTTGTCTTTCGTTGGTTCGAGCCCACGGGACGACGAACTTATTATCAACTAAAAAATTCCCCTTCGGTAACATTTATGAAAATATATTATTTCCGAGGTAGAGCGAATTGGATATTAAAGGACGGTTGTAGCTTAATGCTTGTATATGAGTCACGGTGATGTGATAAAAAAGTCATATATATATATATATATATATATATATATATATATATATATATATATATATATATATATATATATATATATATTTCTGACTCGCATCGGGTCGAACCCCGTCTTTCAACTTCTTTTATGACTGGTGTGGTTCAGTTGGCAGCGCCCTTGCCTTTCAGTTAGAAGACCTGGGTTCGATCCCGATGTGGGTCATAAATCTATTTCTGTTCCACACGTGATTGTGTGTTGATTACTTGTATATATATATATATATATATATATATATATATATATATATATATATATATATATATAGATATATATGTATATATATATATATATATATATATATATATATATATATATATATATATATATATATATATATATATATATATGAAAGCTTAATATGGTATAAGATAAAATTGCTACAAAATTCAAGAGATTTCTATAAACTAATGTAAGCAGATTTCGGGGAAATCCTGGCGAATATAGGACATCCCTTCAGCTTTCTCCTAAAAATTTATATCCGTAGTTTTGCCCGAGACATTACCCAATCTCTTCCAAAGAAAGTATTGCCTTTCTTTTGATCATCCGTCATTGCTTTCTCCGTGTTTGGGTTTCCACGAGTGAAAGATACTGTTTACTTTTTCATTTTGGCCGCGTAACTTTTAGGTTGTTTCATGCATTGTCAGGAACTGAAACTTCTTCCTGAGATTAGTTGTTATTTTTAGCGGCGCAAAGAATTTGTTCGCTGGAAAGATTTTTAGCGAACAAGAGTGTTAGGAACGGTATATATAGATTTCTCTGTTTTTACTTCATGTCAGTAGATTTGTCTGTTTTTTACTTTATGGCAATAGATTTATCAATTTTCTGTTTAATGTTATATAAAGAAAATATTATACCTGGTATTGTATTCTCCGCTATGTAGAATTCTGTTTATCTAGTGAACAAGAGTATTAGAAATAGTAAATAGATTTCTGTGTTTTTACTTCATGGCAATAGATTTGTTTATTTTTTACTTTATGGCAATAGATTTATAAATTTTCTGTTTAATGTTATATAAAGAAAATGTTATACCTGGTATTGTATTCTCCGCTGTGTAGAATTCTATTTATCTAGTGAACAAGAGTATTAGAAATAGTAAATAGATTTCTCTATTTTTACTTCGTGAGAATAGATTTATCTATTTTTACTTCATGGCAATAGATTCATCTATTTTTGTTACGTTATATAAAGAAAATATTATACGTGTTATTGTATTCTCCGCTATGTAGAATTCTATTTATCTAGTGAACAAGAGTATTAGAAATAGTAAATAGATTTATCTATTTTTGTTTTATGTTATGTAAAGAAAATATTTTACCTGTAATTGCAACCCTCTCTCCTGTCATCGTGTATGCAGTGTGCACTTAGGGACATTTGATCCCCCCAGGGCCTAGTACTAAACACGGCGAAACACATTTAACCCCCCCCGGGGCTAGTACCTAACACGGCGAAACAGTATAAGTAAGTCACTGTTTCGCCGTGTTTAGTACTAGCCCCTGGGGGATTAAATGTCCCTAAGTGCATTTCGCTATCTGCCTGAAATTTTGACCCGCCCCCCAGGGGCTAGTACTAAACACGGCGAAACAGTATAAGTAAGTCACTGTTTCGCCGTGTTTAGTACTAGCCCCTGGGGATTAAATGTCCCTAAGTGCATTTCGCTATCTGCCTGAAATTTTGATTCTTCAGGGCTAGTACTAAACACGGCGAAACAGTATAAGTAAGTCACTGTTTCGCCGTGTTTAGTGCTAGCCCCTGGGGAATTAAATGTCCCTAAGTGCATTTCGCTATCTGCCTGAAATTTTGACACCCGCCACCCAGGGGCTAGTACTAAAGACGGCGAAACAGTGTAGATAAGTCACTGTTTTGCCGTGTTTAGTACTAGCCCTTAGGAGGATCAAATGCCCCTAAGTGCATTTCGCTGTCTGCCTGAAATTTCAGGCAGTTCGCGAAATGCCTGGTTTCGCTAACTGCCAGTAACATAAAACAGTAGATTATTTACCTGATGAAGAATGTTTTCATCTACTTCGAATTTGCATATATTCTTTCTTTGAGAATTGAATTTTTGCTTGCATCTTACGAAATACATTATACAGTGATCAAGAACTTTCTGTTTTTAAATGAACAATAGTTTTTATACTGATAATTATATCACTTTATATTGCTTTGCTGCCTAATATAATTTAGGTAGTTGTTACATTGCCTTCAAAAGCAGATCAAGTGAGATTACCGAAACGCATAAACCCAAGCAGAAATGTGTACGATTCAGGTCCGATCAATCGTCCGGTCCAATTCACGAGATATATACCTCATCCGTTTAAAATTTACGAGGCTACTCACTCATTCATTTCTCCCGAATTTGAAAGGTGGACCGTGAAAAATTGGCGAATGAAATGTTCGGCCGGATAATAAATTCAGAATACCGGAGTTGCCACGGTTTTTATATTCTGTGGTGATTGTTCTCCTGCGTTGCAATGATCAGCTATAAATCTTTGTTTAATGGTTACGCGGTTGTATTTCTTACGAATTTGAGAGCGGCAAGGTACTTTATAATCGCGTCCCATGATTTATACGAGGTTTCTGTCTGTGGTGGGCTATATTTAGTAACTAGTGGGTTCGTATACCTAGCCATACACGTATATATAAGCCCTACAGATTTCTTAATGCTCTAGATATATATACATACACATACATATCACGGATCATAATTTATACGAGGTTTCTGTCTGCGGTGGACTATACTTAGTAACTAGTGGTTCATATACCTATCCATATACACGTATACAAACTCTACAGATATCTTAATATTCTAGATATACATGCATATTTGTTACTGTATTTTATATATACATACACATACATATTTGTTATTGCATTTTACGTTCGGTGTCAAGTCTAGTTCAAGAATACGAGAAATGAAAGTCCTTATTCTTAGTGAATACCATGACGTATTTCATACATGTTCTCCTTTTTACGCGTAACAAATTTATTCAGTCTTTCCATGCTTTTCCTACAGCTTGTTTAACAAATAAATTCAATTTGGTCTAGTTGAGACGATTGGTTTAATAGATAAATTTAATTTTGCCTTGGTGAGAAAAATTGTATAACAAATTCTCTTTTTTTTCCGGTCGAAACTCGTAGTCCAGCGAATAAATTCATTTATGCTTAGTTTTTAGTTTTCTGTAAAAGAAAACTATTGTGCCGGCTTTTTCTGTCCGTCCGCACATTTTGCTTTCCTCAGATCTTAAAATCTACTGAGGCTAGAGGGCTACAAATTGGTATGTTGATCATCCACCCCCTAGTCATCAAGCATACCAAATTACAGCCCTCTAGCCTCAGTATTTTGCATTTTATATAAGGTTAAAGTTAGCCATAATCGTGCTTCTGGCAACGATATAGGATAGGCCACCACGGCCGGCTGAGAGTTTCATGGGCCGCGGTTCATACAGCATTATACCGAGACCACCGAAAGATAGATCTATTTTCAGTGGCCTTAATTATACGCTGTACAGAAAACTCGATTGTTCCGAAGAAACTTGGACGCATTTCTTACTTCTTTTTTTATTACGCCCAAATTCTCTAATTCCTGAAATAGTAGTTGCTTATAACGAGAGGAGATAATGATTTATATAATTCTTAAATCTTAAATCGCAATTTTACCGGGGTGGGGGATTTAGAATACTTCGCATATTCCTTTATCTTTCCCCAAAGAATGAAAAGGTTATATAAAAATGTTCGTATGCGAAGTGAGTCAGATTTAATCATGTTAGGTGAATTGGATAAAGGACTTGGTCCACCATTCTATCAAGATTTATTCATGTATGACTTTGGAGTCCTGGATTCACGTGATAGAGAATTTATTTCCAGGTGTGGTCATTTTTATAAAGTTCATCTTAAGCATCTGGTGTGTGGTAGCTAATGTTGGTAACGAACGTAAAAAGAAGTACTTTAATAATAAGCATTAGCACATTCCAGTCAACGGGATTTCAGGGGATTAATAGAACGAAAGATAAGTATTAGCAAAATTCCAGTCTGTGGGATTTAAGGGGATTAATAGAAAGAAGGATAAGTATTAGCACAATTCCAGAGTTTAGGATTTTAGGGGATTAACAGAATAAAAAGGCTAAGTATTAGCACAATTCCAGCCTGTGGTATTTAAGGGGATTAACAGAATAAAGGATAGGCATTAGCACAATTCCAGCCTGCCGGATTGAGGGGGGCTAACAGAATAAAGGATAAGTATTAACACAATTCCGGCCTGCTGAATTTAAGGGGATTAACAGAATAAAGTATAAGTATTAACGCAATTCCAGTCTTTGGGATTTTCGGGCATTAATAGAATGAAGGATAAGTATTAGCACAATTCCAGCCTGTGGGATTTTAGGGGATTAACAGAACAAAATATAAGTCTTAGCAGAATTCCAGTCTTTGGGATTTTAGGGGATTAACAGAATGAAGGATAAGTATTAGCACAATTCCAGCCTGTGGGATTTTAGGGGCTTAACAGAACAAAGGATAAGTATTAGCACAATTCCAGCCTGCTGGATTCAAGGGGGATTAATAGAAACGAAGGTCAGGGGTTAATCCTGTCTGTCGAGATTCAACGGGACGTCTCCCTTCTCATATGCAAGGCGTGAGGGCGCATACAGTCTGCTTCATACATATCAAACACAACACTGTGACGTGCATGTTATTTCTCTCTCTCTCTCTCTCTCTCTCTCTCTCTCTCTCGCTTTCGGGAGCCCAAAACGAACAGGCGAAAGCCTTTCCGATAAACATCCCATTTCTTGCGCGGAGCGAGTATCTGCTTTTGATCTATTTCAGATGGTCTGAAGAAGAAGATGAAGAAGATGAAGGAGGAGGAGGAGGAGGAGGAGGAGGGGAGGAGGAGGAGGAGGAGGAGGGGGTGGAGGAGGAGGAGGACGACGACGAGGAAGAAGAAATGAAAAGGTGATATAAATCAGACCTACGTCTGGGGCATGATTATATTCCTCTCTCTCTCTCTCTCTCTCTCTCTCTCTCTCTCTCTCTCTCTCTCTCTCTCTCTCTCTCTCTCTCTCTCTTCTCATGGTATCTCTCTCGCCGGCACTCTTATCGAAGCGCATTTCCCGAATATTGCCCCCGTATTGAAGGCCGGGTCATTGCTGTAATTACCAAGGGTAATGTTCCGATATTTCATTTGCCGAGCAAAAGGTTGTATATCAACTGCCACCCGATGCGTAACTGTGGCACCGTGATCATACTCGGCAAAGAGAGCCAAGTATCGGAGTGCCATTTGATTTCCGATATCTTATTACGAGTTCTTTGGTTACATTTGATAAATTTGGAGTCAGGTCGCAGGCGCTGGTGGGCCGTCTTCATTTATCAGAGGCATAGGTTGGGTTTCGTAGTTTTGCAAATTTCATTTCTGTATTTTTTTTTTTTTTTTTGGTTAATGGAATTCATTGTAGGTCTGGTCTTGGGTTATGTGGTGTCTAATATTTTATCTTTTTTTTTTTCTTGGTGTTTATAGAGTTGTGCTTTTATTTCGTTCATTAGTTTGATTATATAGTTTTAATTCGGTGTAGCTTAATGTTTAGAGAGTTATATACCCTATGTTCGTGCAATATTTGAATATCTACGCAGAGTTTTAATTCGGTAATTAAAGTTATCCTTCATTTTGTCCTACTTAACATTTTCTATGATTTGAAGTAAAAAAATAAATTTATGACCCAGTATCTTTACTACAAAATATACTTTAGATAAATGACCTTCTAAACCACATCTAACAAATTCAAAATGTCCTCTGTGCCTTTTATGAACATGTGCATGTTTCTCTAAGTTTTAACATTTCTGTATTTCCCCAAGACTCTGTGCGTCATTTATCTGCTGGCGTTGGACAAGGGATGGGAAGGACTAATAAATAAATAACGATAATCATAATATAAAATATATGTTAAATATGACTGCACCCCAAAAACGTTCTGCAAAATTCCCGAGACCCCTTTTTGCATTTTCGCCGAAATAAAATCCGATTAATTCTTCCGGAAATTCCCTCAGCATATTTTATTTCCCGGAGTTCATCAATAATACGAATCTGCCGAGATTAAAAAAAATAATACCCAAAACAGAACCGACTGCCATTTGGCAAATTTCAATTATGCCAATCTTTAAATGCCCAGTTAATTATTGCTCCGCAGCGGGGGCCAATTTTTAGCAGATGTAAATTGGTGCTGTTTCGGCCTCCGTGTTATCAATAGGTTGTAATTGGTTATATTTGTGGCTGAATGAATTAAAAATGGTTATTTGTTTCCATGATGAGTATCTGTGTATTGTTAGTTGCAGGTGTCATGTAATTATCAGGAATGTGATTTTGCATCGTGATAAGAATCTTCGATTCTCTGGTCTGCAAAACCTATACATATATCTTGTTAATGTATATTGATGTATGCATATATGTGTGTATATATATATGTATATATTTATATATACATATTGATGTATGTATATATGTGTGTATATATATGTATATATTTATATATACATATATTTATATGTATATTTATATATACTGTATATATAAATATATATATATTTTATACATATATGTATCTATATATAATATATGTATGTATGTAACATATATATATATATATATATATATATATATATATATATATATATATATATATATATATATATAATTTCCATTTAACCCTATGCAGCACAGTTTCAAATCTAGCCATGACAATAAAAGATAAGTAAGAAAAAAATAAAGGATAAAAAGAGAGAGAGAGAAAAAAAAAATGTGGAATAATACTGGATCATTAATTTCAGTTTCAGGAAACTTCAAGCAAAAAATGACAAGGCAAAATGGCAATTTTTTAGGAAAGAAACAAGGTGAAAAATTTATGAACAGTTAAAATTACGAATCAAAAACGTCAACACGAACCGTAAATTTCGAAATCTTTCACTTGACCTTTGAACTTTGACGTGACCGAAAGGTCTGTCTTCGACCATTCGCTGTTATAATATTCCCAGACTGTAGGTTTATATTTACGTTCATAATATTGTTTTTGTATTTATTGGTGATATTAATAAGTCCCTGGGAAAGGAAAGCTTCTTTTGAGGCCATCAGGATTTTATGTTAAAATTGGGGAAATATTTTTGCTGGCTTGGTTTGTTGACATTTCAAAATTTTGGAATAAAAAATAATTTTAAATGAATATTATATTTATAATCTATTGGCGCCAGTGTAATTTCTACATTACTTTTCACTTTATGAGAAATATTTTATAAACAGAAAATCCATATCTCTCCCTCTCCCTTTATTGGCAGTGCTTTTAAAATTTTGGATCAGAAAATGAAAAATAAATCTATTGGTTGCAGTGTAATCTCTCTCTCTCTCTCTCTCTCTCTCTCTCTCTCTCTCTCTCTCTCTCTCTCTCTCTCTCTCTCTCTTCTACACGTCCTCCAGCAACTAGAATTTCAGTGCATTTTTAACTTTACCTTTCTATTTTTAAGAAATAAACAGAATCTCTCTCTCTCTCTCTCTCTCTCTCTCTCTCTCTCTCTCTCTCTCTCTCTCTCTCTCACACACACACACACACACACACATACATTAGAATTTCACACACGTACATTAGAATTTCAGTGCATTTTTCACTTCACTTTTCTATTTTCTAAGAAATTAACAGAATCTCTCTCTCTCTCTCTCTCTCTCTCTCTCTCTCTCTCTCTCTCTCTCTCTCTCTCTCTCTCTCTCTCTCTCACTAGAATTTCAGTGCATTTTATCCCCGAACGCACACTCCATGATTTGTCACCCAAATACCTTCGTATTCTTCTAATCAAAGCAAGATTAATTTGCCCGGTCAAGTGATTAATGATTAATCAGCGAAAAGGGAATGCGACCCGCCATGGAAAATATTCATTCCGCCAGCCCTCTGCACCAAAACAAGTGGATTGACGTGAGGTTGCATGAACACGGGGGCGGGGGAGGGGGGCGACCGGAGATTGGGGGGCGGGAGGGGAGGGGGAGGGGGGCGCCCGGAGATTGGGGGGCGGGAGGGGAGGGGAAGAGTGTATGGGAATGGATAGGGGAGGGCAGGATTACAAAATATGGAACGCAGTCAAGAAAGTCGAGGCATAAAACCAAAATAAATTCGTCAGAAAAAAAAATGGATTTTTAAATTAAATTTAGCAGGTATTTTTGGTTCACTATAAATGATAGACTTCATAATGAAGAAACCGTAAGGGAAAAATAAAAGACAAGAGAAGATATAAGAAAAATAAAAATAAAACAAGTTACTTGATATACTAACAGTTTCGAACTCCTATTTCACTACCAGCTCTAAGAAAAAGGAGAGAGAAACAGTTGATAAACACAAGAAAAATAAAAATGAAACAAGTTACACAAGATTCCAACAATTCAGGACTGACATTTTACAAGAAGCTCTTATAACCACTTAACTTTAAATCGTTACCACATCTGCTAATCAGTTTGTTAGCAGCCACTGTAGCCCAAACTACAATCCAAAACACGGTGTAATATTTATAACATACTTCCTAAAAAAAAGCAAAGCATTGTTGGAACGTTAAAGCTAATCATAACTTTCGCACGGACGCCGCTGACAAAAATGATATTGTTTTAGCTTTGCCAATAACACTGAAATATTCACGTGGAAAAACGAGCTGGTATGAGAGGCGCTGCGGTGCGGGGGAGAGGGCGGGGGGGCTACATTACGTTTGGTTGTTAGAGCAGCAACTCATTATACGAAAAAAAAGATAAAAAAAATGTTGAGACCCAAATCCAATGGTTCAAAAATGCCCACAAAGTTTAATGAGGTTAAAGGTGATGGACTCTTTCGTTTCTTTTGCGAGCTTAGACTCTCGAGGCCTTATCGAAAAGAATATTTATTTTAGCCTTTTTTTAAATTTTCATAATGTCTAATACTATTTTTTTCATATGTGACTCGTTTAGATCCTTTTGTACTGACTGCATTTGGAATTAAATTGTAATTAGTTGATAATTGAATAATCTCACTAGAAAATAATCTAATGATCTCAATTACGAAACTGCAGTATACGTTGTGTTGTTGGAAATTAGATCTTAAGATATTATTTCTAAGGAATTCTCCTTAATTGGACTGTGTAAATTGACTTTACTAAGAGAGAGAGAGAGAGAGAGAGAGAGAGAGAGAGAGTTATTGAAAAATAATCTTAAAATATAATTTCGAAGGGCCTCTCCTTAATAGGACTATGGAAATTGACTTTACTAAGAGAGAGAGAGAGAGAGAGAGAGAGAGAGAGAGAGAGAGAGAGAGAGAGAGAGAGAGAATTACTGAAAAATAATCTTAAAATACAATTTCGAAAGAATTCTACTTGACAGGACTATGTAAATTGACTTTACCAAAAGAGAGAGAGAGAGAGAGAGAGAGAGAGAGAGAGAGAGAGAGAGAGAGAGAGAGAGAGAGAGAGAGAGAGAGAGAGAAAGAGAGAGAATTACTGAAAAATAATCTTAAAATACAATTTCGAAAGAATTCTACTTGATAGGACTATGTACGTTGCCTTTACCAAGAGAGAGAGAGAGAGAGAGAGAGAGAGAGAGAGAGAGAGAGAGAGAGAGAGAGAGAGAGAGAGAGAGAGAGAGGTGGCAATGACGCTGAGCGACAGAGAAGCATCTGATAGAGGGAAGGATCCAGAATACTGACCATTTTCTATCCAGACTCATGCAATACAATGGCCATGAATTTCCGTCTTGCCCGAGGTAATGGGATGTCTCTTCTCATCTTTCTGAGAGAGAGAGAGAGAGAGAGAGAGAGAGAGAGAGAGAGAGAGAGAGAGAGAGAGAGAGAGAATCTTACAGTCACGCTCGAAGAATATGCTTTGTGTGTGCCAGAGAGAGAGAGAAAGAGAGAGAGAGAGAGAATCTCACTCAAAATCGAAGCACGTATGGTGTTTGTGTGTGTGTGTGTGTGTGTGTGTGAGAGAGAGAGAGAGAGAGAGAGAGAGAGAGAGAATCCCATACTCAAACTCAAAGCTAATGTATAGTGTTTGTGTATGTGTGTGTGTGTGAGAGAGAGAGAGAGAGAGAGAGAGAGAGAGAGAGAGAGAGAGAGAGAGAGTATTTTCATGTGAACTGCGTAAACTCCAGCCATACTAATTTGGAAAAGTTGTAAAACTCACGCGAAAAAAATAGGAATATAGCAAATCCTTTTTTGTATTTTATCACGTTCTCTATCGCATTCAAAACTTATTATAACTTCTGACCACTAAAAAAAAAAAAAGTAATATTTAGGTCAGATTATGAAAACTCCTTTCTAAAGCCTTTTGCCAATTTTTCGAACCAATTTCTCAGACCAATTTAACAATCCAATTTTTCAAATCCCGTGCAAAGGATTAGACACGAATGAATGATCCCATTTCTCCTTTTACCGTGCAACGCGTTTATTGGAACCAAGGTGCATCTAATTTTTCACGATTTTCCATCGTGGGGGAGCTGTTGATAAAAATGCGTCATTTATCACCTGTCTTTTTCATATTGTTTATTTATCAACCATTTTTCATACTTCATTTATCAACTATTTTTCATATTATTTATCAACTGTTTTTCGTAGTGTTCATTTATCAACTATTTTTCAGTGTTCATATATCAATTATTTTGCATATTGTCGTTTTGTTTCAGAATATAAATAAAAGCGTAATACAAATAATTTAACCCCGAGGATGATTCTATGTTAATGGAAATTTTATCATTTCATTACATTTATACATTAAAAGGTATCTGAATTTCATCCTGTAAAGCTAACATAAGGACGTATCTGATATTTCTTTTTTTTTTCAGATTTGTTCATTAGTTTCTGCAATTT
>NC_089765.1:17473820-17478820 GCF_040412425.1 Macrobrachium rosenbergii | reverse complement strand
GCTTACATTTTATTGCGCCAGAAGGCGTCTGATTTGACTGATTCAAAAGGGTGAATTGTATACGGCTGTCAGAGGAGTTCGCCAGTGTTCCTGGGAATTCGAGCCGTATTGTTCCTACTGGAATATTAAAACAAGGGGGAAAAATGCACGTGGGGCAACCATTTATGAACATCTGTTGCCGTCTACCGTCAACAGCTTGTGAAATATTTCATCAGTCTGCCCGCTTGCGTTCCACAATATAGGTCTAGTGAAGTTGCGTTGGTCTAACTTAAAATTCCCAGACTCTGTTGACGATATTCAATATAGTTCTTGTGACGAATTCTCAGATCTAGACTTGTTTTTATAAATACAGTAAAGTATCTCTAAACCACCCTGAAAGAGACTTCTTCAGAAAAACAATCTGTGAGACTTCAGAAATACAATCTGTGAGACTTCTTCAGAAATATAATCTGTACAAATGGAATCAGATTACTGAGAACTTGATCAAAGCTTCAGCTCAGTGTTTCAAAACGTGAAGAGATGAACGCAAGAACTATTGATAAGAAAGAAACAGCCGCTTTCAAATCTATTTCCAAACTGCTCTGCAGTTTGCCAGTACAATTTCATCTATAAACCAGACAGTTGCTACGTAGGTATCAAGGTATCAACTCAATACAACAGGGATTCACGTCACTGGCACCGAATCATTCGTGAGACAGACAGACAGATAGATAGAAAGATAGATAGGTAGATAGATTGGCGGAGAGATAGATGGATAGATAGATCGATCGATCGATCGATAGATAGATTGATAGATAGCTAGATAGATAGATAGATGGATGGATGGATAGGTGGACAGATAGACAGATAGATGTATAGATAGATAGATAGATAGATAGATAAATGGATGGATTGATAGATAGATAAATAGATGGATAGATAGATAGAGAGAGAGAGAGAGAGAGAGAGAGAGAGAGAGAGAGAAATTTATGGATAGATAGATAGATAGATAGATAGATAGATAGATAGACAGATAGATAGATAGATAGATAGATAGATAAATAGATGGATGGATGTATAGGTGGACACACAGAAAGATAGATAGATTGAAAGATAAATAGATAGAATAGATAGATAGATAGGTAATTTTATTGACCACAGACCAAAGCACAGTGGTATTTACATCAAGTATGATTTGGTCCAAAATACAATAACTTCAAAGACTGAGCGCTGTACAGCAAAACACGCAATTCTTAAATAATACTAATACATGTTAGATTAGGAAGAGGCAGTGGCTTACGAATATTCAAGGCTTATTATGTTCTTGCTATTACTTCTGACAAATTACTGCCAGATCTCTTTAATAGAAAATACAGTCCCCTCTCTCTCTCTCTCTCTCTCTCTCTCTCTCTCTCTCTCTCTCTCTCTCTCTCTCTCTCTCTCTATCAAGCATAATGTCTTTGATAACATCCAGAACTGCTCTGTACTTGCTGCAAATAAAGAATAAGTACAGTAGACAGCAAAATACTTATATTATCCATAGATATAAATATATATGTATATACATATATAATTTATATATATTTGTATATATGTATATATATAAATTATATATATACATATATATATTTAAATATATATATAATATATATATATATATATATATATATATATATATATATATATATATATACATATATATATACATACACACATACATACATACATATATTACTCCATCGTCTCTGTCACAAGCCTTCACTAAGTTCACGTATAACTCATTCATCTCTTTTCATTAACTCTCAAACTCCTCAGATAACTGTTACATAAACAAACACTTAATTCATACACCCCCTCTCATAGATAAACCCACACTGTTCTTCCCCTATCAATCCTTATGTCATCTGTCTTACCCCCAATCAATCGGAGTCTTCACATACGTCTTGCCACCTCCACCATAGTTACCATACTACAAAGGAACGATTGTTTGTGCGTGTATGTGCATTTGTGTCTGTCATCTGATGCAAGACGGAGATGATTATTGTATTATTGATTGTTAGATATTAAATAAAGCAGGAAAATGGACATAAGTATCATTACTGCAATGCTACATCATCCATTAGTTAAAGTGAAGGCTTTTTGGTTAAAATGTTAAAAATAGTTTTAACATATTTTCCCAGTTTTAATGCATCTTGTTTTGCGGTGACGCAAAAGTATAGAAGATAATTCAAAACTCAAGTGAACAGAATCATTTAATCTTTGGACGATACAGGATCTTATCTCCTTTTTTTTTATTTTGCTAAAAAGATATACATGAGACATCATTAATCTCTATAACAAAAATATACTTATAACTTGTACTTATAACTCATATTTTCCTTCTACAGCGGACAGAAGACTATTGTGTATTTTTGTATTACGCAGTAAGGAAGCAATATCAGTTTAAAAGTTCTACAAAACTTAGTTTATTTCTTTTCCGGGAAAACGTAACAACGTCAATTGAAGAGATATTTCTTCACAGGGATTAAATTTCATTGTGCTACGACATATACCTCATTATATAACCCGGAACTAGAGATGAAAGGATCTCTCTCTCTCTCTCTCTCTCTCTCTCTCTCTAGTCTGGCATTTTATGATGTTAGATTTCCCTCTCTCTCTCTCTCTCTCTCTTTATCTAGTCTAACATTTCATGATGTTAGATCTCTCTCTCTCTCTCTCTCTCTCTCTCTCTAGTCTAACATTTCATGGTGTTAGATCTCTCTCTCTTTCTCTCTCTAGCCTTAACATTTTATGATGTGAGATCTCTCTCTCTCTCTCTCTCTCTCTCTCTCTCTCTCTCTCTCTCTCTCTCTCTCTCTCTCTCTCTATGTATATATATATATATATATATATATATATATATATATATATATATATATATATATATATATACACTCACGTGTGTATATATATATGTATATATGTGTGTGTGCTTTATGTATGTGTACGCGTGTATGTTTTGTCTGCATGTATGTACATCACAGAGCTATTGACCTTTAGCCCAACATTAGCGAACGGCAGAGCCACTGAAGCGCCCTGAATCCACTGAAATCGTCGGCACATATTCTAGAATTTCAGACCCACTGAATAAGTCATGCAAACACGCCACCGGCGGGAACTCCCTCCTCAAACTATATATCTCAGTTTCTGTCCGTATCTAGCACTCTGCTAGGCCCGAGTTCGAGTCTCCGGGCCAGCCAGTGAAGAATTAGAGGAATTTATTTCTGGTGATAGAAATTCATTTCTCGGTATAATGGGGTTCGGATTCCACAATAAGCCGTAGGTCCCGTTGCTAGGTAACCAGTTGGTTCTCAGCCACGTAGAATAAGCCTAATCCTTCGGGCCAGCCCTAGGAGAGCTGTTAATCAGCTCCTCAGTGGCGTGGTTAAACTAAGGTATACTTTTTTTTCTGTCCGTATCGTCCCTGTATCTGGGGCGTAACATGTAATATTAGAATAATTAATAGATGTTCAAATATAAACAAGTAAAAATTGCGCCGTAGTTTCTTCGTCGCAGTCGAGTTGTCTGTACAGCGTACAATCAATGCTACCGAAAATAGATCTGTCTTTCAGTGGTCTCGGTGTAATGCTGTATGAGCCGCGGCCCATGAAACTCTCAGCAGGCCGTGGTGGCCTGTGTTGTTGCGTTGCCAGAAGCACGATTATGGTTAACTTTAACCTTAAATAAAATGAAAGCCAATGAGGCTAGAGGGCTGCAATTTGGTATGTTTGATGATTGGAGGGTGGATAATCAACATACCAATTTGCAGCCCTCTAGCCTCAGTAGTTTTTAAGCTCCGAGGGCGGACAGATAAGTGCGGACAGAAAAATTGCGGACGGACAGACAAAGCCGGCACAATAGTTTTCTTTTCAGAAAATTAATCAATCCGCTTTGAATTATAGTTGTTAAAATAAGTGGTTAAATTTTGCTGATGTTTTTGATTGATGGAAAATAAACGTATTAATTTTTTTTTTTTGCAGTGTCTTTCGGGTGTGTCTCTCTCTCTCTCTCTCTCTCTCTCTCTCTCTCTCTCTCTCTCTCTCTCTCTCTCTCTCTCTCTCTCTCTCTCTCTCTCTCTCAAGAGAATAGATAATGATTTTCTGTGCAGTTAACCAGTCTGGTTTGAATCACCCTAGTTACAAGAAGTGGTTCAATCTGGCTAATGATTTTCAGTGATGGAAGATAAAAATGATTATTATTGTCATTATTTATTGTGTATCAAATCTCTCTCTCTCTCTCTCTCTCTCTCTCTCTCTCTCTCTCTCTCTCTCTCTCTCTCTCTCTCTCTCTCTCTCTCCGGGCACAAAGAAATCTGTCAAAATACGAATGAGACGAAAAAAGAATTGGAATAATTCGCTAAAAAAGTGCAAATATATGCACAAAGAAATATGTCAAAATACGAGCGAGACGAAAAAAAAAGAATTGGAATAATTCGCTAACAATGTAGAGATATAAACAAAGAAGCCAAATTGATAAAAATAAAAGACAAAAATTAAACAATTCTGGATACCAACTTGGGTCACCGAGGAGATTTATTGAAATCCCCTGTCTCTCTCTCTCCGGCGTGATTTCCACAACAGATTTTTAATAATGATTCCCAAGAAATTATCTCTCTCAAGAGAGAGAGAGAGAGAGAGAGAGAGAGAGAGAGAGAGAGAGAGAGAAAGAGAGAGAGAGAGAGAATTCCTTAATGAATTTCGAATCTGAATAGGGGAAGAGAGCTGATGATGTGATGAGTGTCAGACACAGGATCTCTCATTGTCAGCTGCGTGGCTGACAACTGCTGACTTCTGATATATGTAAGTTTAGCTTATGCTTTAGTTAAAGCTCACCAGCACGTTTCAGCTAAAAGCTATAGCAAGCTTCAGTTAGAATCTCCCAAACGTTTATATTATTTGATGAGCTCGAAAATGCCTGCCTGTATTTCGACGAGAAATGTCTGTCATTCTCCTGATATATAAAATCATTTACAGTTCGATGCT
>NC_089765.1:17443820-17468820 GCF_040412425.1 Macrobrachium rosenbergii | reverse complement strand
TCGAAAATGGTACGCGATAGAGAGAGAGAGAGAGAGAGAGAGAGAGAGAGAGAGAGAGAGAGAGAGAGAGAGAGAGAGGCAAATTATGTACATTTCATTTCTGTCGGATCATTTTCCAGCGGAGAGAAGACTCGGAGCGTGGCCCGGATCGTTCATCTTCAATTTAATTCCGATGATCCGAATCAAAGTAATAATGCTCCCTTGTGACTGGTAATTAAAGTAATGTTGATATTTATATGAGTTATTAAATTCGATTACGATTCATGTTTCCAGTAAAGAATTAAAATGTTACCTTCCATATGGATGGAAATTCTTTTTATTTCTAAAGCGCGCGATTTGATTGGTTGTTGTCACTTCTCCTCACATTGCATTTTTTGTATTGCTTTTATTTTAATTTATTTTATCCCTCTTTTGTTCATTACGATTACATTACTGCCTTTATGTAATCGTTTGTATTACAAAGAACCAATTACAAAAATGGAAAATAGAGACAGATTATAAATGTAACGTAATTGAAAGCTTGTAAAAGAAGATGAACTTATGTTGATCCCCTTCGTTGCTTTTGTTGCTAATGGACCCGTCTCTCTCTCTCTCTCTCTCTCTCTCTCTCTCTCTCTCTCTCTCTCTCTCTCTCTCTCTCTCTCTCTCTCTCTCTCAGTGGACTGCAACCATTGAGGACACTTTTAGGGATATTTTTTTAATAAATGTGTCAAAGGAGCCATTTTGAACTTATCCTCTCCATACGATCTCTCAGTGTGTGCTTTGTGTCTGAATCATTACTCTGTTGATGGGTCGTTTTCCGTTTTGTATAATCATGTTTAATCTATGTAATTCATATGTTAATGCAGTCTATATTTTCTTATATATGTTTTCAATGTATTTTAGTAAATAGCTTATATCTAAATTTCTCTTCCAATGCTGAAAACAGTTAATTTTAAATCTCATATTCTGTCATGAACTTGGTTGTCTTGTTAAATACTGACTAAGATTCAATATGATGCTTCCTCGTTTGTTTTCATATTTCATCCTGATATTTATCGATCATTTATTTACTGCGAAGGCTTGTATCTTCGACTTGTAATATTTTCTTGATATATTTTACATGTGTTTTAATTCATTTGTTAGCTAACAATTCATTAAAATTATAATATTGGCGAGAGACTAAATATTTGTGTATTGCATAAAAATGATGCTTTTCCCAATTACCAGCCAAACGTCAGTCTGTGAATGATAGCCAGTCTCCCCTTCCTGATTAAAAAATCACGTCATTTCAGAAGCAAACTAGCAAAAAATGAATGAATAAATAAATAAAAAGCCGTCCCCCCCTCAAAAAAAAATATTAACAGGCATTTTGCGACATTACGAAACATGAAATGGGAGCAAAACAGCGCAAATTGGCCTTCGTATCGACATTAGTTTTTTGGTCTGAATTGTTATTTTCCTGCCAAAGATGCAGTGATGCAGAAGAGATGCGCACAACGATACCATACGCCATTTGAAAATGTTCACAGGACTGGCATAATGAAGCACTTGTAAATGCTACAGGCAGTGCCATACTTTTGACTGTTAAAAGTAATTTTTTGTGGCTATTTTTTATGGGTTTTTGTTTGATTGAATTGGAGTTTACTTGAACATAGACACACACATATATATATATATATATATATATATATATATATATATATATATATATATATATATATATATATATATATATATATCAGTAGAATGATTCACAGTAATACTCTTGTTTAGCAAGACGAAGTATATTTGTATAAATGTTTACAACGTTTAAAATAAGCTTTGTAAATATTTCTACCAATGCATTTCGTCTTGCTAAACAAGAGTATTACTGTGGATTCATCTACTGATAACTGAGAAGCACGATAAGGTGTTTTTATATTTCATATATATATTAATATGTATAAAAGCCCTTACAATTATCAGGATGGCTTCATTTAATACACAAGGTAACTTTCTCCTTTTAACTGATAAGTCATGATACAATCTCCTGTGTAATATACTTCCAGTGCTTTAGCCTCTATATATATATGTACTCTCAATGTTTTTGGGGAATTAAGGACAGTGTTTGCCAAATATATGTTCCACTACTTACCACCTTCTTGCTTTAACTCTCGTCATCTGTCAGTCTGCCTCTTCTCTTTTCCAAAAGCTCCTGAACTATTAATCTCATATTGATTTTATTTTTTATGTCTCCCAGTTTCTCGTCATGAACGGATCATCTCATAACGCGTGCTGCGTTTGATATCTGAATTACATAGACTTCTTTCCACTTCGTTGTATATTTATTTTTCTCATTCTTTCGACTTTCCTTGCTGACTACATTTTATGCAAATATTCCTTCTCTACATCTGTCAGTTTTTTCTTCTATGGTATATTGAACGTAATGGCTTTATTTTCGTGAAGGAGAGGCTGTATTAAAAGTGTTTTATCACGATGCCCTTATACTTCCTCACTGCACTATTTTATTTTATTCACATTTTCTTTCTTCCTGTCAGAACCTGTTACATTTACTCACGTATTTCTGTAGGCATCGAATCCTTTCATTCTTCCCTTAACCATACAAATATAAATTAAATTCCTCTATCTCTCTGGTATTTGTTACCAAATGTCTTTTGTTTGCTAACATTCACTTTTAACTGCGTTGTCTCACAAGCTCCTTGAGTAAAGCATGACTATGCTTGGCCTCAAGGGAAGCAGATTCCTTCGTTCAGCGGAGAATCTTTCATCCTCCATGATTTTCAGAAGTTTTAACCTAATCCCTTTTGCTCCGGTGTGAAGTGAATCAATGTTTATAGTTACTGAAAGTCTTTGTAGAGACAGTTTATTCTGAAGGCTGTTTACTGCTCCTGAGTAATAACTATCATATTTCTGTTATAATTTTTATATTTAGTATATGACAAAAATAGATTGAAGCTAATTCAGTTCTTTTCTTCATGTTACTTTTCGAGGAATTTCAAATCATCTCGAATTAAGAATTCAGAAATCATAAAGAGAAGACACGTTCAGGTGTTTCAAGATGGTTTGAGCATGTAAGGAGAATTGGAAAAGAGTAAGTGAGCATGTTGAACTTAGTCATTACTTCATTCTATAATATGTTCATCTAATGCGACTTTGCAAATATAGATGTAGATATTTTTAATAAGTGCTGACCTTTCATGATAATTGAAAGCTTTAATTTTCTGTTAAGGTTTCATGGCACTGTTTCCATGTTCCTCTTGGCCTTGAAGTCTAAAATATTTTGTCTAATTTTTAAAAGGAAATCAGTTCTTTGAAATGATCAGATTATCAGTAGAAGCAGAATTAAGTTCATCTGACAAGGAACATAGGGAATTTGTATACGATAAAATTATTGTCAATTCTAATTTTGCTATCAGGTTTGTTTAGTACTATCTTCCATTCTATCAGTATTATGAATACAAAAATATACTGTAAGATTTTCGCTCCTGTTGAGCTGAAGTTTGATAATGAATGGGGGCACCGAGTAGACTGGAAATCATCTCTTCTTTTTGATTTGCAACAACGTTTCGGGAATCCCTTCCCATTATCTAAGACTGAAAAATTGATTTTATTGTAGTCCTGATAATGGGAAGGGAATTCGCGAAACGTTGGTTTAAATGAAAAGAAGAGATGATTTTCGGCGTTCTTGCTGCCCTGTTTAGAAATTGAAATGATATTCAGGAGTGAACATTTCCAGCAACAATAATGACACGAGAATAAAGATAATTAACAAAGACATAAATCTGATTTTATTGTAGATCTGATGATGGGAAGGGAATTCCCGAAACGTTGGTGAAAATAAAAAAGAAGAGATGATTTCCGGATTTTTCGCTGCCCTGTTCAGAAATTGAAATGATACATTTCCAGCAACTGTAATGACACAAGAATAAGGATGATTAAGAGAGGCTCGTACGAAAAACAACGCAAAACTTTAACCCCTCTTTTTAAAGAGGTGGAATACATTGCAAAGGAGGGAAGGAGAGTTAGATTGTATAGGAAAGTGAGGGGTATGGCGAAGCTACGCCAGAGGGGTCAAGTTGAATTTCTGTGGTGCTAAAAATGTCCTATTCAAATATGGCAAACTGCAGGATGGAGTGTGTTTATTTAAACTCAAAGGCAAAGGGAAGTGTAAATATAAACAGTTGTAATGATGGAGATTTGGGCAAACAGAAGGAGGAGAGTGGGGGACGTAAATATATACAAGGCCCAGAGACATAAATGCTGAGAGGTCATTTTGAATGTTGAAAAATTGAACTTGATGAAAAGGTAAAATAAATAAACACGAATAAAAGTAATAAGGGGAGTCGTGATCACTTAAACGTGGGCAGAAATAGTAATAAAAAAAAATTGGCGTACCTAGACTTGATGAAAAGGTAAAATATTAAATAAAATAAACACGAATAAAAATAGTCAGGCGAGTCGTGATAATTTAAATGCGAGCAGAAATAGAATGTTAAGATAATGGAAGTACACGCGCAACAGAAATTTTTGAATGTAGAAAAATTGAACCTGATGAAAAGGTAAAATAAATAAAATAACTAGACACGAATAGAAATAAGAAGGGGAGAGGAGACAATTTGAATGCGACCAGAAATAGAACTGACAAAAATTGAAGTAAAAGAACAAGAATTTTTTAATGCAGAAAAATTTAACTTGAAAAGGTAAAATAAATAAATAAAATATAGAAACACGAAGAAAAATAATAAATAGAGATGAGACAATTTGAATGCGACTAGAAATAGAATTGAAAAAAATGGAAGTACGCGCACGACAAAAATTTTTGAATGTAGAAAAATTGAACCTGATGAAAAGGTAAAATAAATAAGAAAAACGCGAGTAGAAATAATTAGGGGAGATGAGACAATTTGAATGCGACCAGAAATAGAACAGGAAAAAAATTGACGTACAGTCGCAACAAAAAGTCTTGACCCTTTCACCAGTCTCTGAAATTTCTCTTCACTCTCCTGGGCTAACTCTATATCTCATGAAAACATCATCTTGGTTCTCTACGTCTGTTCTTTACATGAGTTAACATGTTTAGTTTTTTATAATTTATCTATTTAAGTTTTCCTTATTTTTACTTTTATTTTGATCTTCTGTTTGTTATTTAATCACTTATTTATTTCGCTCCTTTGTGTTGGCACCCTTTGTTCCCAGAAATTAGTTATACTTCTTTCTGGAAATTCATAAGCAAAGTCACTTTTGTATACAAATGTTTAATTGTTACTTACAAAGCTACTTTTATTGAGATTATCGTTAGCAATATCAGTAGTAGAAATAATAATAATAATAATAATAATAATAATAATAATAATAATAATAATAATAATAATAATAATATAATAATAATTATTATTATTATTATTATTATTATTATTATTATTATTATTATTATTATTATTATTATTATTATTATTCCATGCCATATGGAAAAGACATCAATAAAAAACGAAAATTTCAACCAAAACTGCAAAAATTGTAGCAAAATTCTTCATTCCCAGAAACTGAGCACTGAGGCAAAAAGAACATAAATCGAGATACGTCTCCTCCAAGAATCTCTTTCTCTTCATCAAATTTCTCTCTTAGAGCGTGACAATACAGCAAAACAACGAAATGGAAAGAAATGATCAAGAGATGAAGAGGAAACAGAAATATTTGGCTTAAAAGGAAAATAGAAAAATGCGTTTGACAACGAAAAGAGGAGACTTGTTCTGTCTGAAGTTTAGATTTGAACTGGTTAAAAAAAAACTGGTGTTTTTGTTCTTTCGTAATTTTTTTTTCCAAACCTCGTATTGTAAAAGTATTGCTTGTAGTTAAATAGAGAAGACATATTTCGTTTTAGAATATGATTTACAAAGTATATGTTGTTATGATTCATGACTGGAGTTTGTGCATATAATTCTTTTAAAGCTAATTCTTATGGTTGTGTCGTAAAGTGTCCAACGTGAAGAGAGTAAGTGAACTAAAAACATTTGGTGAAAAATGTCTGAAACCTGAACGTTTTTGAGGGGTAGGACAGGCCTTTAGGGGTGGTGGGGAGAGGGTTTTGAGGGGTAGGAGGACAGGTGGGGAGGAGAGGGGGTGAGTGACATGAGGAATGTTATGTTGAATGGATGACAGAGTGATGGAATTACTGAAAATTAAATTCATAATTTAATTCGTTTGTCTGAAACCTGAACGTTTTAAGGGGTAGGACAGCCCTTTAGGGGGTGGTGGGGGAGAGGGTTTTGAGGGGTAGGAGGACAGGTTGGCGGGGGGAGGAGAGGGGTTGAGTGACATGAGGAATGTCATGTTGAATGGATGACAGACTGATGGAATTACTGAAAATTAAATTCATAATTTAATTCATTTGTCTGAAACCTGAACGTTTTAAGGGGTAGGACAGGCCTTTAGCGGGTGGTGGGGGAGAGGGTTTTGAGGGGTAGGAGGACAGGTTGGGGCGGGGGGGAAGGAGAGGAGGTGAATGACAAGAGGAATGTCATGTTGAATGGATGAAAGACTGATGGAATTACTGAAAATTAAATTCATAATTTAATTCATTTGTCTGAAACCTGAACGTTTTAAGGGGTAGGACAGGCCTTTAGCGGGTGGTGGGGAGAGGGTTTTGAGGGTAGGAGGACAGGTTGGGGCGGGGGAAGGAGAGGGGTGAATGACAAGAGGAATGTCATGTTGAATGGATGAAAGACTGATGGAATTACTGAAAATTAAATTCATAATTTAATTCATTTTTAAATCGAACTTTCCAACATTTACAACCAGGCACGTGCAGTGTCGTTCTGGTTTGGCCTGTGCTTGTGTAGATTCGTGGAATGGCCATAAGACCGAAAGTTTAAAGGCCACGGAGCTCATTAACATAGTATTTATTATTGCATTAACTGTGTGCATATGACGCTCTGGATTCTCAAGGGACTTGCCTTGCTAGTAAAGTATGTCTCTCTCTCTCTCTCTCTCTCTCTCTCTCTCTCTCTCTCTCTCTCTCTCTCTCTCTCTCTCTCTCTCTCTCTCTCTATATATATATATATATATATATATATATATATATATATATATATATATATATATATGCAAATATATATATACATATATATATATATATATATATATATATATATATATATATATATATATATATATATATATATATATATATATATATATATATATATATATTTATATGTACGTGTGTGCATGCATGCATCTAGGGTGGCATAAGTGAGTATAGGCATTTAATAATTCAGAAAAGCAAAATCCTCACAATAAAAAACTACAACGCAGGGAACTTTTTTCCTTCATCTTTCCCATGCTCCAAGATACCCCGGGGAACATTCATCAAATTCCAAGATTTTAAAGAAGAAAAAAAAAAGTTCTTTAAGTACGGTTTTACTTCAGCAACTTTTGTGAACAGGAATTTTACCGAGAATTACGACTTGCGTGAGATCGTTATAAAGGCACGTGACTCCGGGGGAGTGTGCTGGCGGAAGTGTGGTCGCAGATTGGAATTAAAAACTGAGGTCTGGAATAACTTTTATGTCTGTATTTCTTCCTGCTCATTTTGTACTTTTTTCTGTAATTTTTTTAATCTGCACCTATTCCAGTTAATTTTTCCTAATTAAAAATATTCCAGTTAATTTTTCTTAATTAAAAACTGGTCTGGAGTACTTTTCTGTCTTTATTGCTTCCAGCTAGTTTTGTACTTTTTTCTGTAATTTTTTTAGTCCCTTTATCTATTCAAATTGTTAATTTAACTTAATTAAAAACTGAGGTCTGGAATGGCTTCTCTGTCATTATTTGTTCCCGATCATTTTGTACCTTTTATATGCTTTATTCTCTGTATCTATTAAAGTTGTTAATTTTACTGAATTAAAAACTGTGGTCAGGAATGACTTTTCTGACTTTATTTCTTCCTGCTCTTTTTGAACTATTTTCTGTAATTTTTTTTAGTCTCTGTATCTATTCCAATGGTTAATTTTACTTAATTAAAAACTGTGGTCTGGAATGACTCGCCTGTCTTTCTTTTTATTTCTTCCAGCTCCTTTTGTACTTTTTAAAATTTTTTTATTCTCTGTATCTATTCGAATTGCTAATTTTACTTAATTAAATACTGAGGTCTGGAGTGACTCTCTGTCATTATTTCTCCCTGCTCATTTTGTACTTTTTCCTGTAATTTGTTTTTTATTGTATAAGTGTTCCAATCGTTAATTCTACTTAATTAAAAACTGTGGTCTGGAATGACTTTTCTGTTTTTATTTCTTTCTTTCAGTTTATTTTATAGCTTTTCCTGTGATTTTCGTGTCATTATGTTATTTAGGAATTATTTTTGTTTTTTCTTTAGTTTTAGTTTGTCTTCTATCTGTGCATGCGTGTTCTTGGAATGTCAGAATCATTATTAGTTGTTTCAGACCTTTTTCTTGAAAAAAAAGAATCATTCTTAGTTGTTTCAGACCTTTTTCTTGAAAAAAAGAATCATTATTAGTTGTTTCAGACCTTTTCTTGAAAAAATCATTATTAGTTGTTTCAGACCTTTTTCTTGAAAAAAGAATCATTATTAGTTGTTTCAGACCTTTTTCTTGAAAAAAGAATCATTATTAGTTGTTTCAGACCTTTTTCTTGAAAAAAAGAATCATTATTAGTTGTTTCAGACCTTTTTCTTGAAAAAAAGAATCATTATTAGTTGTTTCAGACCTTTTTCTTGAAAAAAAATCATTATTAGTTGTTTCAGACCTTTTTCTTGAAAAAAAAAGAATCATTATTAGTTGTTTCAGACCTTTTTCTTGAAAAAAAAGAATCATTATTAGTTGTTTCAGACCTTTTTCTTGAAAAAAAGAATCATTATTAGTTGTTTCAGACCTTTTTCTTGAAAAAAAAGAATCATTATTAGTTGTTTCAGACCTTTTTCTTGAAAAAAAAAAGAATCATGATTAGTTGTTTCAGACCTTTTTCTTGAAAAAAAGAATCATTATTAGTTGTTTCAGACCTTTTTCTTGAAAAAAAATCATTATTAGTTGTTTCAGACCTTTTTCTTGAAAAAAAAGAATCATTATTAGTTGTTTCAGACCTTTTTCTTGAAAAAAAAAGAATCATTATTAGTTGTTTCAGACCTTTTTCTTGAAAAAAAGAATCATTATTAGTTGTTTCAGACCTTTTTTCTTGAAAAAAAAAGAATCATTATTGGTTGTTTCAGACCTTTTTCTTGAAAAAAAAAAGAATCATGATTAGTTGTTTCAGACCCTTTTCTTGAAAAAAAAAGAACCATTATTTATTGTTTTAGATCTTTCCCTTGAAAAAAGAATACAGTCATATATTTGCATATATCTTCAGAGATAGCAGCCCTACTATTATTAGAGAGAGAGAGAGAGAGAGAGAGAGAGAGAGAGAGAGAGAGAGAGAGAGAGAAAGAGAGAGAGAGAGAGAGAAAAGGAGGATATTGGGGATTGAATCGCATATTCACTTAACAGTTTCGGATATAAACTACGCAACTCAAGATTCTGGGGATTGTAGGAATCTGGAACGAGGCGACACATCCTGAAGGAACTCTCTCATTATCTAAGAATCCCTTCCACGCCTCCGGGAATTCAAAAGCGACGGCTGACTCTCATGCGGAACCTGAGAAGGGAGGAGAAAGAAAGATCGAGAAATATTTTCTTTCTGTTATTAATATATAGATTGGTAACTTCTCCTTGTTGGGTTAATATTCTTAAAATTGGAATTACTTTTCATTTCTCATTTGCAGTGAGTTTGTGCTATTCCTAACGTGTTATAAGCAATCTTTTTTTTTGGAAAATAATTATTTGTATCTGTTTTTGAATTATTATTTCCGTCTATTTATCTGTTTGGTGCCCCCTTCTCCATGTTTCGTATTTTAACTCTCTCTCTCTCTCTCTCTCTCTCTCTCTCTCTCTCTCTCTCTCTCTCTCTCTCTCTCTCTTCAACGAAATAAAATTAGTTTTATATGTATATTCCTTCTCTCTCTCTCTTCTCTCTCTCTCTCTCTAACAGTGTCACCTATATAATATCTCTCTCTCTCTCTCACTCTCTTCTACGAAATAAAATTACTTTTATATGTATATTCCTTCTCTCTCTCTCTCTCTCTCTCTCTCTCTCTCTCTCTCTCTCTCTCTCTCTCTCTCTTCAACGAAATAAAATTAGTTTTATATTCCTTCTCTGTCTCTCTCTCTCTCTCTCTCTCTCTCTCTCTCTCTCTCTCTCTCTCTCTCCTCTCTCTCTCTCTCTCTTCAACGAAATAAAATTAGTTTTATATTCCTTCTCTCTCTCTCTCTCTCTCTCTCTCTCTCTCTCTCTCTCTCTCTTCTCTCCTTTAACCTTGATTCTGCATCTGCCTCACCGTCTAGATGTCTAAAGCATCCCCTCCAACCTGTCAAAACTGACTGTCATCCTCTCTCTCTTCCTGTCAAGCAACAGATGCCATTCCGAAGGTGGGGGGGGGGTCTCTTCCCCCCTCCCCTCCTCGTCGTATCGATTCCGCCCTCAGAGGAACTTTCCGTCCAATAAATTCCTCCTCTTGAATTATATTGCTCTTTCTTTTCGTCTTTCTCCAGATCTTGCTCTTTTCTTGGGGAGGGAAAACCTCAGGTTTAAAATTTTTTTTTTTATTATTTTTTTTTTTAAGGAAGAGGTAGGGAATGGGTGGAGGGGAGGTTCTCTCTCTCTCTCTCTCTCTCTCTCTCTCTCTCTCTCTCTCTCTCTCTCTCATTGCCGAGGCATTTAAATAAATGCAAGGAAATCAAACTTAACCCAACTCTTGTTTACTTATGGTCACCTATTATCAAATCTTGTGTTAAATATGATAATGAACATTTAGCTCGCCCGTTCGTCTATCATCTGATGCGATCTCTATTCACTAAAGTCGCAACAAGATGATTTTACTTGTAGGCGAATAATCAAACTACCAGTCAGTATATAAAAAAAATAATCATCATACTCTGATCTGTTCCAGTCATTTGATAATTCATGATTGTATCGGAATCATAATCATTTCTGGATTAGCGGGAATAACCCAGATATATATATTGTATATATATATATATGTGTGTGCCAGTCATGGAATTTGCTACAATATCTGATACGTAGACTTTCTTTTAACTGTTCTGCCAAGGGTATTGCGGTCATCGTAATTATATACGTATTGCAATTACAATTACACACGTATTTGGTAGAAGAAGTGGTCAGTAGATTCTATATCTGTATGTCTATTTGTATATGTATATATATATATATATAATATTTATATTTATATAATATATATATATATATGTATATATATACATATATGTATATATGTATATCCAGTATAGGAAACATATCACTGCGTCGAGTGTGTTTATATTAATCCCACATGAATAATATATAAAAGCCTAGGCATTCCAGGCGTATTCATGTAAAATAAATATTACCTTGCCATGCATATGCACTCAATTATAGAAAGGAAATAATTACCAAATACCATTCTCATTCTATATTGAAAATGAAGTCATTATCCCCATTACGGCTTTCTCTGCGCCTGTTAATTAGTTTGAAATTAACCCTGGCATTTAGGCGAGTATCTTATTATAAGGGTTCTAATGTACCCCTTGAGTCTTTTTGCGATAATTGCTTAGTTCCAGGGTAATTAACAGGTACGTATGTATGTATAAGTGTGCCATGTATGTATGTATGTATGTATATATGTATGTATAAGTTTGCCATGTGTGTATCTATGTAAGTATAAGTTTGCCACGTGTGTATGTATGTATGTATAAGTTTGCCACGTGTGTATGTATGTATGTATAAGTTTGCCATGTGTGTATGTATGTATAAGTTTGTTATGTATGTATGTATGTATGTATGTATTTACAGTATTTATGTGTATGTATGTATGCATGTATAAGTTTGCCATGTATGTATGTACAGTATGTATGTGTGTATGTATAAGTTTGCCATGTATGTATGTATGTATGTATGTATGTATGTATGTATGTATGTATGTATGTATGTATAAGTGTGCCATACATGTATGCATGTGCAGTATGTGCTCAGAGGTGCAAGCCTAAGATGGCATATAACACCCCCTTTCTCTCAGTTGCGTTAGAAACATTGTACTGAATATTCACTTTTATCATCATTAATAATATTCATGTTTTTATTTGAATTCTTCTAAAGCTAACTACGTCGTACAGACATTTTTCTCTGCTTATAATATTCAAAGCCTAATCCTTAGAGTTACTGGTATTTTGATCACGGATGTTATTACAGGTCGAGATCTGGCAGTAATGAGCATTTTTGTGCATGAAAATATTGTGAATACAGTAGTTTGCTCTCCCTTTTCCTTATAAATATTAAATTAATACTTTTGTAGTTGATAGGTAACTAAAAAGAAGCTTAAATATTTATTCCAAAGGTATCAAGGTTAGATAATGATTTTCACTATGAGGAAAATTACAAATATTTAACTTGGAAGGAGAAACTTACATATTCATTTTAAAAGAACTCGGTATAATATTTTTAGATTTTTTTATAAATATAGCTAAAATCATTATTTATCTTGATTTATTTAGACTAAATATGTAAATTAAAAAGAGAAACTTAAGTTTTTAATCCAGAGAAACAAAATTTAACGTTTTTGACTACCTTAATCTTAAAAAAATTACAATAATCATATAAAAACTCGATTTTAGAATATGCAAATGGCACGCAAGAGATTCACCGTAAGAAAATGATAATTAACAGATACAACTCGCCTTTAAAGAATGCAAATGGTATGCAAGAGACTTCAAACATCATTGAGGAACGCAAGGCAACACCAGCCAACGCTTTAACTTTGCATTCCGTTGCACCAATGCTTTCACAGTTGCTTTTCATTCCTGAGATGCTTCGAGTGCAATGAGACTGCGGACTTCTGTTACGGAAAGAGACGAAAATGCCGAGATGCAGGAAGCGTAACGTTACTCTTCAAAGCGTTTGTCGTCATTCGATACGCTCGGAGGAGAGAGAGAGAGAGAGAGAGAGAGGGGTGGGGGTTGGGGAAGAGCAAGTCAAAGGCCAATATGTGTGGAAGTCGACGAAGAATATATTTTGCAGGTATCGTAAATTTGAGAGAGAGAGAGAGAGAGAGAGAGAGAGAGAGAGAGAGAGAGAGAGAGAGAGAGAGAGAGAGAGGAGGGTACATCAGAGGTCAATATGTGCGGAAGTGGTCGAACATTATATTTTACAAGTATAGTAAATGTTAGAGAGAGAGAGAGAGAGAGAGAGAGAGAGAGAGAGAGAGAGAGAGAGAGAGAGAGAGAGAGAGAGAGAATGCGTATACTTGCTTGTGTGTTTTAAAAAGGCTGGAATTGTCTTTGCAAAAGAAAAAAAATAAATAAAAAAATGCGCCGAAGTTTCTTCGGCGCAATCGAGTTGTCTGTACAGCCACTACAGCGTATGATCAAGGCCACCACAAAAAAATCCATCTTTCGGTGGTCTCGGTATAATGCTGTATGAGCCATGGCCCATGAAATTTTAACCACGGCCGGTGGTGGCCTATATCGTTGCTAGAAGCACGATTATGGCTAACTTTAACCTTAAATAAAATAAAAACTACTGAGGCTAGAGGGCTGCAATTTGGTATGTTTGATGATTGGAAGGTGAATGATTAACATACCAATTTGCAGCCCTCTAGCCTTAGTAGTTTTCAAGATCTGAGGGCGGACAGAAAAAGTGCGGACAGAATAAAGTGCGGACGGACAGACAAAGCCGACATAATAGTTTTCTTTTACAGCAAACCAAAAACTGCGTTAATGGACCTCTTCGCTAAAGTCGATACAAAATCGCCTCTTCGAAAAGGAATACGAAATGCTTTAGGAAACACTGAGGAATGCAGAGAATTCCATATCCTGAATTCCACATTCCGAAGGCTGATACTCCGTACGAGGGAATAATGTAACCTTATGACTTATTGATTTCACAAATTCATTTGCGTATTTCTGGGCTTTTGAAAGAAAAATTTAAAATTTTAATTTTTAAGCAAAATTAAAAGGTCCTTAAATTTCATTAAGGAATATGTAGCGGAATTATATTAAGGTTAGATACGAGATTATATTTACAGAAAGATATACCACTGAAATACATTCACAAACTAACGATAACTCTCCGCAGAGTCTACCGTTCTACAAACACGAACAACTGGGAATCATTATTTCCAGTAATCATTATCATCACCATCCCTTCATCACTGTGATAACCATCATCACCGTCTCTCCAGACCTCCTCCCAGGAAGTGACAATGCTTAACGTTTGTCCGTCGGTCCGGTATGCAAATACCAATGTCCGGTATGGTGATAGATTCTCTCGGGGGATAGCTGACATGTCACAGCGCCGAGAACGAAAACAGCGCTTCTTGGTCGGTTGGTTCCTGGTTCGTCTTTTGGGAGTGGGCTGTTATTCGAAACCTTTTGATCCTTCTCTCTCTCTCTCTCTCTCTCTCTCTCTCTCTCTCTCTCTCTCTCTCTCTCTATATATATATATATATATATATATATATATATATATATATATATATATATATATATATATATTCTGTTTAAATAAGGTCCTCTTATTCTTCATACATGTATGTATATATGTATGTATGTATATATACATACATATGCATATATACATGTATGAAGCATAAGGGGACCTTATTTAAACAAGTTAGCTTCTAAAGGAGATTTTATTCGTGAAAGCTACCGGACGATGGGGACAGATTAGACCTTGAAAAAGCTAAATAAGGTCCCATTATTCATTGTATGAATGGACAGTATAATAATTGTGCAAGTTATCAAGTTTAATACACACACACACGCACACACACACACACACACACACACACACATATATATATATATATATATATATATATATATATATATATATATATATATATATATATACAGATTGTTACACTAACTAGTTCCTGGTAACCGATTCTTAACTATGCTGTCATGCTTTCAATGCGTTTCATGCGGTAAAAGAAAGTACATAAAACATGGACTAAAAAACTTGATGTGACTGTAAATTAAGTCCATAACCTCCTAATTAACCGAAAACCTTGACCAAATTTCATTGCAGAGGATATAATCCGAGTTATGTAACCTCAGGTCAAATAACAAGGTCTTCTGCATATAATTACGAGGTTGTCGAAAATCAAAGAATTTTGTCCTGAGATAAACCATTCTTAGTTTCTATTTAGCTTTTGAGGGATTTCTGCTGGTATGAAACCCACGCATTATGTGTGCCAATGTGGCTAGGACATGGTCTGTAATCCAGGGGATTTAAGAGTCTCTTTGGCACAGTACGGGTGGGGGAGGGGAGGGCTGGTACTGCCTTGCCCTACGGTAGAGTACAGGGGTGGGGGCTGGGGCGGCAGAGCTGGTAAAGGACAGGTGTTATTTTGCGATGTGTTAGTCTGTAATTATTTAGGGGGGCTGTTATAGCAAAACCTTGCTTGGCAGTGTGTCCGTGAGAGAGAGAGAGAGAGAGAGAGAGAGAGAGAGAGAGAGAGAGAGAGAGGTGTTGTTTTGTGATGTGTCAGTCTTTATTCATTTGTAATTTTTTTCGGGAGGTGCTATCGTAGCAGAACTATAACTATCAGTGTGTCGGTAAGAAGAGAGAGAGAGAGAGAGAGAGAGAGAGAGAGAGAGAGAGAGAGAGAGAGAGAGAGAGAGAGAGAGTTGTCTTGTGATGTGTCAGTCGTTATTCATTTGCAATTTTTTTTTCGAGGATGCTATCATAGCAAAACTTTATTCAGCAATGTATCGGAGAGAGAGAGAGAGAGAGAGAGAGAGAGAGAGAGAGAGCGGACCGCCCTAATTAATCATTCATAAATGCAGGCCATAATTGAAAAGAAACGAGAAGGCTTCGAGAACACAAAGATGAAAAATCAAATTGCAGCTAATTATGATAATTGGGCGCCGATGTTGACAGACTAAAAATGAACTCGGAAGCTTTAAAAAAAAAAGGAGTCGAATTAATTAAAAGAAAGCAAAATTATTGTTGTAATTTAACCGCAGATCATTTTTGCGTGTCCGATTTCATATTGCATCGAGGACACATTATATGTCGATCACAGACATTTTAAAAATAAATTTTTTCAAACTGAAATGGTTTGCTTACCAGCACTTTTGTAGTAACATTTAATGCCCGCAGAATATTGTTGTTGAGTGAATTAAACAATGAAGGAGTATTTAGTAACTATTATCTTCTAAGAAAACAATTAATAGATGATTCATATATGACACTTCAACTTAATGAAGCTCATATTAATTATGGAGCTTAATGAGGCTCATATTAATTATGGCTGATCTTCACTTGTCCAAATCAAGTATTTTTCTAGTTTATTTATTTATATATATATATATATATATATATATATATATATATATATATATATATATATATATATGTATATATGTATATATATATCAGTAATAAGTCACAAAACTCTACTTGAGAAATATATACGTAAATACTGTTGAAAAAAATTTATATTAAATACCAGGTATCAAGCCCTTTTGTGTATTACGTACACTTTGCCCCAAAGATGCATACTTAATACAAGAGAGAGAGAGAGAGAGAGAGAGAGAGAGAGAGTTATGCTTTCCTAATATATTTCCCCCCAGGAAGTTGTCCGAGTCCTAATTCTCGAAGCCATGATTACTGGCCGCCATCTTGTGATTGAATGATGGCGACACGCTTTCAGGAGGGCTAATTGCTTGCTCGCCCCTTTCATCCTGATGCCCTGTTTCCCCTCCTTTCAGTCTTCCTCCTCCTACTCCTTTTCCTCCTTTTCCCCTCACTCGGCCTCCTCCTTCCTCTTTCCCTCACTTTTTCGCTTTCTTGAATTCACTCTTTCCTTCTACTGAGAGTCCTTTTAATCTTCCCAGTTCTTGGACTGACTTCTCCTCACAACTTTTCTATCTCCTCTTATCGGCTATTTTCTTTTTTTTAAACCTTCGTTATCCTCTTTTTTTAATATATCGACCTTTCCCCTTGATATTCTTTCACACACCCAGAATCTAAACAGCCTAACTATTTATATTCCATTTGTTTCTCGCCTTTGTTCCTACATCTGTTTCGTCCTATTTAATTATATCATTTCATCTCACTCCTTAACAACGACAACTAATCAGGAACCGCGAAAATAATTCGCTGGTCTTCATTCCTCCGTCGACGCAACAGGCACCTGTGTATAAAATTCCCATTCCCATTTGTATTCCTTAATGGCGCTTCAGTCATTCATGAAATGAAGGCATATGGCCAGGTGTTCGGTTGGGGCTAAGTACTCCCGAGAGAGAGAGAGAGAGAGAGAGAGAGAGAGAGAGAGAGAGAGAGAGAGAGAGAGAGAGAGAGAGAGAGAGAGAGAGGAATTAACAGAATTCTAAGGTATTCTTTACTTTCCTAAGTTAAAACACAAAGAAGACTCAAGGTAGCTCACGTATGTGTGTGTCTCTGCGTCTGAGAGAGAGAGAGAGAGAGAGAGAGAGAGAGAGAGAGTTAAGATACACTCTAAAAAAGACAAATTAGCACAGTTTTCTTAATGGAGATTAAATATTACTGTATTTTGGCCTGGGAGGAATATCTCATGAAAATATAGTGTTGGGAGCGATATTTGCGTTTCGTTTGGCAGTGAATAACATTGTCTTATTAACCAACCTCTCTCTCTCTCTCTCTCTCTCTCTCTCTCTCTCTCTCTCTCTCTCTCTCTCTCTCTCTCTCTCTGGTGCTTTGCCTGTTGGATGGGCGTTCCGTAAGTTAGTAAGGCCATCACCTCTGCCATTTTTATTATGGTTATTAGGACTTTGCCTCAACCCTTGTACTTAGCTGTGATGAAGCGTTGCAGGAGAAGGATATAACAGAAGTTATATCCTGTAACCACCACCCCGCCCCCCCGCCCCCCGCGATCAACAGGTGGTCGAGTGTGTGTGGCTATAAGAGGCGGCCTCTGGTGTTTTGGAGCCGTCATTCATCCACAAATGGGCCGAGAATATAGTGCTTTCTTTCGTGTGTGTGTGTGTGTGTGTGTGTGTGTGTGTGTGTGTGTGTGGGTGTGTGTGATAGAGAGTTGGTGTGAGTGTTTGTGTGTGTCTGTGATAGAGAGTTGGTGTGAGTGTGTGTGTGTGTGTATGTGTGTGTGAGAGTTGATGTGAGTGTGTGTGTGTGTGTGATAGAGAGTTGGTGTGAGTGTTTGTGTGTGTGTGTGTGTGTGTGTGATAGAGTTAGTATGAGTGTTTGTGTGTATGATTGAGAGTTGGTGTGAGTGTTTGCGTGTGTGTGTGTGTGTGTGTGTGTGTGTGTGAGATAGAGAGTTGGTGTGAGTGTTTGTGTGTGTGTGTGATAGAGAGTTAGTGTGAGTGTTTGTGTGTGTGTGTGTGTGTGTGTGTGTGTGATAGAGAGTTGGTGTGAGTTTTTGCGTGTGTGTGTGTGTGTGCTTGATAGAGTTGATGTGAGTGTGGGTGTGTGATAGAGACTTGGTGTGAGTGTGTGTGTGTGTTTGATAGAGAGTTGGTGTGAGTTTTTGCGTGTGTGTGTGTGTGCTTGATAGAGTTGATGTGAGTGTGGGTGTGTGATAGAGACTTGGTGTGAGTGTGTGTGTGTGTTTGATAGAGAGATGGTGTGAGTGTTTGTGTGTATGTGTATGTGGATGTGTTTGTGTGTGTATTAGCTAAAACACCACCTTGCCGCCTTGATTCCCTCAATTTTAATGGACATGTTCACCATTGCAAATGTTGATTTATGTTTTTTTTTTACCTTTCTTCTTTCGTACAGACCTTTCATTTATTTAACAAAAATCTAGAGTTCCGTTTCAAATAACATTTTTTATGTTAATTTAACTGAAACTCTTTTCTACATGATATTGTACCATTTAACGCAAGATGAGGTAAGATACAATAGATAACAATAAATGCAAAAAAGGATAAAAAATAAGATAAGGTACGATAGATAACAATATATGCAAAAAAAAAAATCAACACTAAAGCCTCTTACCTACATTCCCTCTACGTCTCCCAAACACAAACAACTGGCAAGCGATAGGCTCGATATAGCCACCATCATCACATCATCACCACTGCTACCACCATCCCATCATCACAATCATTATCATCACTGTCTCCTCAAATCTCCTCACAGGACAATACTTAACGTCTGTCCGTCGGGTATGCAAATGCCACTGCCCCATATGCAGATGGATTCTCTCGAGGGACAGCGGACATGTCGCAGCGCCGAAAGCGTAAACAGCGTCGCTTTGGTCGGTTGGTTCCTGGTTCGGCCTTTTGGGAGTGGGCTATTATTCGGGGCCGTCGTGTCTGGTTCACGGATCATTGAATCGCTTTTTCGAGGAATTTTTTATGTTTGGTTATTTTTCTGGTGTTCGTCAATAGTAAAAGATGGGTTTGTTTTTATTTGACGTGTTTATCATTATGGAAAATTATTGTTTACCTGTTTACTTTATAATTACGGATTCTGTTCACTGCGATGACTGAACTGTGCCACATTTTTGCTAGATTTTCAGATTTCCCTAAATCGATCCGATATCATTCCATTGATTTTTTTTTTTTTGGCAGTTATTGATAATGTAAGTCGTTGGTCAACATTACACGTTTATGTCATATGTTATTAGAAAAAAAAACACGACTTTCAATAATGCTAATATGGTAATGAATTCTGAATGGAGCCCGTCAGCTAGCACCAAATTTATCAGGTCTAATTATAGAAGGGATTTGAACTGTATAACACCAAGTACATTAACGGGACGTCTACATGACCTCGCATGCAGTAACCTAGAAATAAGCACATCATTCATTTGCATGATATTCCTGTCCGTTTTCGAAAGGAAATTATTTTTTGTAAGTTACGTAAGAGTTACAATGCAGGTAAAGGTGTTCATGTTGACACGATGAGATAATTTCCGACAAAATGAGTCTGTTTAGATATTCTTGCCGTTTAATCTCTCTCTCTCTCTCTCTCTCTCTCTCTCTCTCTCTCTCTCTCTCTCTCTCTCTCTCTCGATCCCTGTCACGCACTCTGGAAGTACTTAGCCCCAACCGAACACCTGGCCATATGCCACCATTACACGAGTGACTGAAGAGCTATTAAGGAATACGAATGGGAATGGGAATTTTATATACAGGTGCCTGTTGCGTCGACGGAGGAATGAAGACCCGCCACTTATTCTCGTGGTTCCTGATTAGTTGTCGTTGTTAAGGAGTGAGATGAAATGATACAATTAAATAGGACGAAAGAACATGAACAGAAGAAGGAACAGATACAAGAAAGAAACGGAATATAAATAGTTAGGATGTTTAGATTCTGGGAGCATGAAAGAATATAAAGGGAAAGGGTCGATATAAATAAAAAAGGGGGTATGAAAGACTTCACAAAAGAAAATAGGACGAAAGAACAAGAAAAGAAGAAGGAAAAAAGAACAGAAACCAATGGAATATAAATAGTTAGGTTGTTTAGATTCTGGGTGTATGAAAGAATATAAAGGGGATAAATCGGTATATTCTTAAAAAGAGGATAATGAAGGTTTAAAAAACGAAAACAGCCAATAACAGAAGAGAAAAAAAGTTGTGAGAAATCAGTCCAAGAACTGGGAAGATTAAAAGGATTTGCAGGAGAGGGAAAGAGTGAATTCAAGAAAGCGAGAAAGTGAGGGGAGAAAGGAGGAAGGAAATAAGGAAAAGGAAAAGGAGGAGGAGGAGGAGGAGGAGGGGAGGACTGAAAGGAGAAGAAAGAGAGCATCAGCGTGAAAGGGGCAGGCAAGCGATTAGCCCTCCTGAAAGCGCGTTGCTATCATTCAGTCACAAGATGGCGGCCAGTAATCAAGAAGAGCAGATTTTGTACTGATCTCTCTCTCTCTCTCTCTCTCTCTCTCTCTCTCTCTCTACAGTATAAATATATATAATATATATATATATATATATATATATATATATATATATATATATATATATATATATATATAGATATACAGTATATATATACAAAACGTTCAGTCAGTTGCTCAGTTGTACTGTGCATTGATAAAAGGAATAACAGGACCTCATTTAAACAGGATGGATCCTAACGGAGATTTTATGTAAAAAAGTTACAAGCTTTCACAGACTAACTGTCCCCATCGTCCAGTAGCCAGCTAGTTGAGGATGGGGACGGTTAGTCCTTGAAAGATTGCAAATCTCATGAATAAAATATATTAGATGCCTTCCTCTTTAAATGAGGTCCTGTTGTTCTTTATGTATGAAATTTGTGTCTTTATGTATATATATAATAAATACCTGTATATATATATGTATATGTATAATTATAATATATATAATTAAATACCAAGAGAAAAGCTCAAACGTATAAAAGATTTACTGATTATAAAGAGCCATGGGTAACACACACGAATTCACGCAGACAGAACAATAGCAGGCAAAAGACAGAGAGAGAGAGAGAGAGAGAGAGAGAGAGAGAGCAACAATGTTTCCCCCATAATGGAAATCTCCCTCTGGTGCTTAGCTCCCTGATATTTTTTGCAGAGCAGAGGCTATATGTTGACCTTATGCAAGGCTGCACTTTTTGAATTTTTGTTTTTCTTATTTTTTTTTCCCCATTCCATGCTTTCTGTTTACCCTCCCTTTTTTTATGCCCTTTCCAGTTTTGGGATTTTTTTCAGTTTTTTGTGTTTTTTTTTTATTCAGTAGAACAATGGACCGGCTATATTCTCTCCCCTCGCAAGAATGATTCTATTAAAGGGTGTTTTATAGGTTTGATTTTGTTTTTTCAAACTCTGATTTTGCCTGAGATTGGTGGGTTTTTTTCTCTTTTTTAATCTGTAGTGTGGCATGTTCCGTATACAGTTTACACGCATACATACTTACAGATTATATATATATATATATATATATATATATATATATATATATATATATATATATATATACATACATATATATGTGTGTGTGCATGTATATATATATGTATATATATATATATATATATATATATATATATATATATATATATATATATATATATGTATACATATAATACACACACACATATATATATGTGTGTGTGTGTGTGTATACACGTGCCAATTTTAATGTAATCTAAAATGATGTAGGTAATATTATTCAAGATTATGACTCCCATTACTGAAGATTAATCCTTAATCCTTCATTCTCCTTTAGCTTAGTATAAATGTTTTATCCCATTCGGTTGGCTTTAAATCCTATTAGCAAACGGAAAAACTCCTTAAGGACTGACAGCCACTCCTTTCAGCATCCTACATCCTGACGTCTTCTTGAAGGATATACACTTCAGACTTCCCTCCTTTCCTATTCGTGTAAGCCACGTTATTCAGAATGCCATTGCGAATCTAATCCTGTTTTTGCATAAGAGTCTAATTTAAGGAATTCATGGAAATACGGAAAAAAATTATTCTTTGAAATAACAATTGAAAATTGCAAAAAAATAAAGATATTGAGAATTTACCAGTTACCAAGATTTTATAAAGGTATTCTAGGGATCTGAACATTTTCATTATTTCGTGTATATAAATATTCAGTTATATCTGCCTTGCTATTTATAGGCAAATATACAAATTATTTACTTACACTTCGTTAGGTCTATAAGGATTTTCACGGAATAATTGACAAGTGGTCTGTCGATATGTTGATATTTGTTAGGTACATAAAAAAAAAAACTGCTGAGCTCAAGTTGCGACTTGCTGTCCCGATGCTCTCTTATATTACCGAGTTTTGTGATGTATGAGAACACTCGTTTATATATATATTATATATATAAATTATATATATTTACATGTATATATATAAATGAATTTTATCACATCACCGTGATTCATGTACAAGCATTAAGCAACAAACGTCCTTTAATATCCAATTCGCTCTACCTCGGAAATAATATATTTTCGTATATGTTATCCGAAGGGGAATTCTTTAGTCGATAATAAGTTCGTCGTCTCGTGGGCTCGAACCACGGAAGACAAGAACTCAGGACTACAGTGACGCGCATTAAACCACACGGCCATCAAGGGAGGTATAAGTTGATACCTACTCTCACCTACAAATCACTGTCGAACTCAGGTATTTGTAAGTAGAATCGATATGTGTGTATATATATATATATATATATATATATATATATATATATATATATATATATATATACATACATACATACATACATACATACATACATACATACATACATACATACATATATACAGAGAATCACAAACATATATACACAAGCTATAAATTCCCAAAATCCCCCTCCCAACAACACACCTGTGGTAAGGTGGGTTACGCCCCTCTTCCCTCTCTGTTTGCGAGTCCGATTCCCGTCAAAAGTGGCCTACTTACCGTAAGTATGTTATTGTCGGGGAGTGAAAGAGGGGAAAGTGGATATCCCTCGACTTTTTACCTACCTCCTCGAGGGCGAGAGGTATTCGAGGTGAACTCGCATCGACCCTGCATTTATTTTCTTTCAGAGACTGCGTAGCTTTTTCCGTTTTATTTTCCTTTTTTTTTTTTTTTTTTTCTTTTCGGTTTCTTTTTTAATGGTGTAAATTTTTTTTTTTCCCCTTGCGAGGGGCGGAAGTTGGATGGTCGTGGATGGATGTTTTCGCGACTGTTCTTTATTTGCCTCTTTTGATACCTGTCTGTCTGTCTGTTTATCAATCTATCTATCTATCTATCTATGTATATGTATGTATATATATGTATACATTATTGTATATATATATATAATGTATATACATATATATTTCTAATATGCTTATATATGTTTCTATGTATAAGTGCCCGAAATATATGGTTGCAACGTTCAAATAGTGTTTTATGGGCCTTTTTATCTTCACATATACATATATATACATGTATGTATATACATATATATATATATATATATATATATATATATATATATATATATATATATATATATATATATATTTATATATGTATATATATATATATATATATATATATATATATATATATATATATATATATGTTAACTTTATCACATACACAATTGTTCTGTGCATTAGTAGAATTACTAAAAGGACCTCATTCAAACTGGATGGTATCTAACGGAGTTTTTTATATGTATGTATATATACATTTACATATATATCTGCGTGTTTGTATATTTGTGTGTAATATCCTTGTTTGAAAAGACAAGTTATTGACTTATCTGCCTCTCTAGATAATATATGTTGTGTGATACAAAAAAACTCAAAATACAGAAAGTTCACACTGCGAGACTCAGTAGTATTTAGGAATAACCGTGTATCAAGTTATTCTCAAATTTCACGCAGTATATATAGGGTTGTTATTTCCTGCGCTTGCTAGACCTAAAGATTAAAGAGTCATGCCTGTTTATAGAGAGAAAATTCATAAAGATAAATTTGTAGAATAAAGAGACGTGGTTACCTCAAACAAGTAAAAATGCGCCGAAGTTTCTTCGGCGCAGTCGAGTTTTCCGTACAGCCGCTATAGCGTATAATCAAGGGCGCCGAAAATGGATCTATCTTTTGATGGTCTCGGTATAATGCTGTATGAGCCGCGGCCCATGAATCTTTAACCAAGGCCCGTTGGTAGCCTATACTATCGTTGCCAGAAGCACGGTTATGGCTAAATTTAACCTTAAATAAAATAAAAACTACTGAGGCTAGAGGGCTGCAATTTGGTATGTTTGATGATTGGTGGATGGATGATCAACATACCAATTTGCAGCCCTCTAGCCTCTATAGTTTGTAAGATCTGAGGGTGGACCGAAAAAGTGCGGACAGAATAAAGTGCGGACGGACAGACAAAGCCGGCACAATAGTTTTCTTTTACAGAAAACTAAAAATGAGCTGAGGTGAATTAATTATTAAAAGTGTACCATTGATAAATGACATAGTAATCTGTTTTGAATTACGGGAGAAACGCTTTTAGCAAGGATAAATTAT
>NC_089765.1:17428820-17438820 GCF_040412425.1 Macrobrachium rosenbergii | reverse complement strand
ATATATATATATATGTATGTATTTAATACTTTCCATGAATACCATCGAGGTTATCTAGAACTTTCCGTCAACAACATTTTGTAGCCATGTTTTTATTCGGTGTTGAAGTTTCTCACTTAAAAACAACCTTCCCTTTTTTGACATTCGTTTTTGATTTTCCTCAGCCAATTCCTGGTAAATCTTATTCCTTACTTGGTCTCTTCGTATTTCCTGAAAAACCAGTGACGTTCAGTTTAGTAAAAAAGAGAAAGAATATTTACTAACCTTTTTTGTGCTTCTTTTCTTTTTTAAATTGTCTTAAATATACCTGATTACTGTTTTATTACTTATTTCTTTCTCGTGGAATTTTTTTTTATGTTAAATTAACATTTTTTAATACTTAGCTTCCCTCTTCTTCAGTAGAATTTAGTATTAATTCTGATTTTTTCGTAATTGTAAGGTTTTTCCTGTGTTCAGAATGTGGTGTAATTCTCTCTCTCTCTCTCTCTCTCTCTCTCTCTCTCTCTCTCTCTCTCTCTCTCTCTCTCTCTCTCTCTCTCTCTCTCGTCCTTATTGAACAGATCCACAACTTTTTGGAAGCCCATAAATATTGAAAATGTTGTAAAATATTTCTCTCTCTCTCTCTCTCTCTCTCTCTCTCTCTCTCTCTCTCTCTCTCTCTCTCTCTCTCTCTCTCTCTCTCTCTCTCGTCCTTATTGAACAGATCCACAACTTTTTGGAAGCCCATAATTATTGAAAATGGTGTAAATATTTCTCTCTCTCTCTCTCTCTCTCTCTCTCTCTCTCTCCTCTCTCTCTCTCTCGTCCTTTTGACAGATCCACAACAGCCCATAATTATTGAAAATGTTGTAAAATATCTCTCTCTCTCTCTCTCTCTCTCTCTCTCTCTCTCTCTCTCTCTCTCTCTCTCTCTCTCTCGTCCTTATTGAACAGATCCACAACTTTTTGGAAGCCCATAAATATTGAAAATGTTGTAAAATCTTTTTCTCTCTCTCTCTCTCTCTCTCTCTCTCTCTCTCTCTCTCTCTCTCTCTCTCTCTCTATCGTCCTTATTGAACAGATCCACAACTTTTGGAAGCCCATAATTATTGAAAATGTTGTAAAATATTTTCTCTCTCTCTCTCTTCTCTCTCTCTCTCTCTCTCTCTCTCTGAACTCTCTCCTCTCGTCCTTATTGAACAGATCCACAACTTTTTGGAAGCCCATAAATATTGAAAATGTTGTAAAATATTTCTCTCTCTCTCTCTCTCTCTCTCTCTCTCTCTCTCTCTCTCTCTCTCTCTCTCTCTCTCTCTCTCTCTCTCGTCCTTATTGAACAGATCCACAACTTTTTGGAAGCCCATAATTATTGAAAATGTTGTAAAATATTTCTCTCTCTCTCTCTCTCTCTCTCTCTCTCTCTCTCTCTCTCTCTCTCTCTCTCTCTCTCTGACTGTCAAAACTCAAAGTGACCTTTCGTGGTGGGAAGACAGTGGTGGAGATTTCCGATACTTTTTAAATTCTTTCCTCGGCCACCGAGAATAACAAGGCAGGGGTTTTTTCTTTTAAGTTTGTTTTAGGTCTCTGTGAATACTTTCTAATAATAATAATAATAATAATAATAATAATAATAATAATAATAATAATAATAATAATAATAATAATAATAATAATAGCAAAAAGAAGTAGAAGAAATACAATTCATTTATATAATTGGATTTTTAATAAATAATAATAATAATAATAATAATAATAATAATAATAATAATAATAATAATAATAATAACGCTAAAATATTCAAAATGTGATAATCTTTTACGTAATAAAAATCCACAATTATTTAAATGAATTTGCATCTTAATACAATACCTTTTTATAATTATAGATTTATTTAAATAATAATAATAATAATAATAATAATAATAATAATAATAATAATAATAAGAAGAAGAAGAAGAAGAAGAAGAAGAAGAAGAAGAAGAAGAAGAAGAAGAAGAAGTAGAAGAAGAAGAAGAAGAAGAATACAATTCATTTATATATTTGGAATTTTAATACATAATAATAATAATAATAATAATAATAATAATAATAATAATAATAATAATAATAATAATAATAATAATAATAATAATAATATATTGACAACTGTTTTAATTCCACAGCCATTATCATAGTTGGAGTCAGAACAACAGCAATAGCTCTTATAGGTTGTAATAGTTGGTTGTAGGTTGTAGTTGTATCGGAAGTTATAGTGAGAGTATTTGTATCAGTAATTAAACTGAAGTTGGTGTAAGTCAAATGTAGCCTTCGCATTATCATAAAATTAATGTGTCGAGTTTATTTTAGAAATTCGGAAGACTTATTTTGAGATGTCTGTCTCAAGACTGTTCCTTAGTGATATAAACGTTATTCGTATCAGTAAGTAAACTTGAATTATATAAAAATAAATGTAATATTCTCACTATTCTATGATTAATGTGTCGAATTCAGTAAAAAAAAAAGTGTAATCTGAGGCTGTTCCTTGAAGATATAAACCTTTCTGTTTATTTACTGCCGCAATAAACTAACCTGAACTCCATTTTGGAGCTGCCGCCCTTGCGGAGCGTATACCTCGACGCAGTGAGCCGAAAATCGTACAAACAAAACAGGAAAACAAGCAAATAAGCAAGGAGGAACCACCTCAGTGCTCCTCCTTCCGATTCTACCTCAGAGGCAGAAATGGCGTCTCCTTGAAATTCCATAATTGCTCGATAAATCGCTTACGGGGACTGGAGCTTCAGTTCCATCAGAGACGCCTTCATTAGTGCACGTAATCTAACACTTCATTCAACTCCCTTCAACTTCGTATTGTGTGTCTAGTGCAGTCAGTGCACCTCATGTGGTGCACTGTAGGCATTGGTTAAAGGTCTTTGCAGCGTCTCTTTCTTAGGGCCCCTAGCTGCAGCCTCTTTCATTCCCCTTACTGTACCTCCGTTGAAATAAAATTCAACAGCTTAAATAATACAAACAATAAATTAATTACAGAAGAATAAGTCCTCTTTGATCCATTTTTAGTTTTAATTTCTATCTATTATTTAATATTAATATTCAAAGTAATTAAAGGGGAAGTTATTAACTCATCACCAACAGTAAGTAGAAATGAGACATTCGACCGGTTAGATAATATAAACAATAAATTAGTTGCAAAAGAACAGGTCCTGTTGGATCCGGTCAAAATGTCGAACGGGGGATTACGTCTCACTGACAGCGGGAGAAGGATTACTGGAAAATCCCCGGATTGAAACGAGACAAAGGAACAGAGAGAGAGAGAGAGAGAGAGAGAGAGAGAGAGAGAGAGAGAGAGAGCGAGAGAGAGAGAGAGAGAGAACATTATATATATATATACATATATATATGTTGTATATATTCATATATATATATATATTATTATATATAATATATATATATATATATATATATATATATATATATATATATATATATATATATGTATATATATATTCATATATATATTATATATATATATATATATAATATATATACATATAATATATATATATATATATATATATATATATATATATATATATATATATATGTATATTTACATATATGTATATGTATGTATATATATATATATATATATATATATATATATATATATATATATATATATATATATATATATATATATAAATATATATATTTACATAAAGTTTCAAAAAATATCGAATAATGTTTGGTCCGCATATATCACATGTCCCCCTATACAAATTACAACAGGACGTTTTAGTATATATGTATTTGAACTTACAATAAAAGAATGCCGACACGTAAGGGACCACACCCATTATTTATTTTCAAATATGCATTAGCCTGTTACACCGAAAACACTTCGGCTCATTTCTGTGACTTCCATTTATTCCTTTCGGAATGTTTGCAGTTTCATCTTGCTTGCCACAATGCACTTTGCATCCTAAATGCGTTTTCCTCTTTGCAATGCAGTCTTGGCAGTAACTCTCTCTCTCTTCTTAACATCCTCTTACTAACGCTTCGTTATTTTAATATTTTACTCACACATTTTATTTATTAGTTTGTTAATTTATCTGTTTTTCTAATAACAGGTCTCCTCTTTCTGTAATTCTCATTACCTCTTTCGAATGAACACCATAATGTTCTTTGGAAGCTTGAATTTCAAGTCAGTGGCCCCTTTGGTCGGCTTGTTCCTTATGAATAGGGTTCGTCTTTTGAATAATAATAATAATAATAATAATAATAATAATAATAATAATAATAATAATAATAATAATAATAATAATTTGAAGTCAGTGGGCTTATTCCATATGATTAGGGTCCATCTCCTGAATAATAATAATAATAATAATAATAATAATAATAATAATAATAATAATAATAATAATAATAATAATAATAATAATAAAGTTGGACTGGGGGATGATTTCAGAGAAGGTTCCGTTCGTCTGTCTTTGTGAAAACTGATGATTTCGGTTTGCCACAATGAATATTAACATATTCTGCCAATTCCGGGAAAGAAAAACGTCTTGTGAGCTTTGAATAGAATTAATCTCGTCCTTCTTGGAACCAGAAGGTTCTCTGGGTACTTTTCTGAATGTACGTCATTTTCTCCTTATTCCTGTTTTTTTTATTTGTAAATAGGTTATTCTTAAGATTGTTTTTCCTTCGCACGATTGAACAGTAGCGCTAAATATAGCGCACTTCCGCCAAGCCGGGATGCTCTCTCTGCTATAATCTAAGGGATAGTTTTCATGATAACTGGTCACGTCTTTGTTTATATTTTGTCATGAAAAGTTAATTGTGGAAAGTGGTTTGGCAGAAGACTCGATGACAGATGCTGGTGAAAGAATATATATATATATATATATATATATATATATATATATATATATATATATATATATATATATATATATATATATATATATATACTTACAGTATGTATATGAGTGGGTGTGTATATGTGTGTGTGTGTGTGTGGGGGGGAGAGAGTGTGTGAGAGTGTACCAGTTTTCACCTGAATTTGTACATGAACATCTTGTACAACCTTGAGAAACCGTTCTCAACCTACCAACAAAAATTCTTTCAGCTTCTTTATAGCCGCACTCACTATTCCACTAAAGTGGAAGGAACTGCCTAGCTTAGCAAAAGCGTGCAGAAGAGAGAGAGAGAGAGAGAGAGAGAGAGAGAGAGAGAGAGAGAGAGAGAGAGAGAGAGAGAGAGAGAGAGAGAGTGAGAGTCAGTGGAGGCATGTTTCCAATTTCCTGATGAATATAAAATAACTCTTTAAAACTCGGAAAAGAGACTTATGAATCTTATTATAACTTTTTCTTTCCCACACTCCAAGCGCTGAAAACATCGTTGAAGATGAGGGAGTCTTCTTTGTACACAGATTATGAGGGGACGTAATTATCTTATTGTCACTTTCTTAAATATATGTAATTTGTTATCGTCGCTATCTTGATCGTATGTTATTTATTATTGTCACTATCTTGACTATATGTAATTTATTATTGTCACTGTCTTGAATATATGTAATTTGTTAATGTCACTATCTTCAGTATATGTAATTATGTTCTTGTCGCTATCTTGAATATATGTAATTATAGTAATTATGTTATTTTCACTATCTTGAATAAATATAATTTATTATTGTCACTATCTTGAATATAGGTAATTTATTATTGTCACTATCTTGAATATATGTAATTATGTTATTGTCACTATCTTGAATATACATACTTACGTTATCTTCACTACCTTGAATATATATAAATATACATTCGTATGTACAGAAGCATATACATGTGTAAATATAGTGTATATATGCGTATACATTTGAATATATTTTTTAAGTAGTCTACTTTTCCCTTAAAGAGAGAGAGAGAGAGAGAGAGAGAGAGAGAGAGAGAGAGAGAGAGAGAGAGAGAGAGAGAGAGAGAGAGAGAGAGAGAGTGGGCAGAAACCTGGTGAGCAGGAACCCTCTGGTGAACAATAAATGAATCAATGCTCAGAATATTTAACTAACTCATCCCATATTTATAAACTTGACCAAACTGAAATAAAAACGAAAAAAATATCAACTAATATCCCTTGCCACTCTACATAACTTTTCTTTAATAAAAAAAGGAAAAGATAAAAAAGGCAGGTAGACAAACTAAACTAAATAAGAAAAATATTATCCTATGTTTTTGACCACTCTAAATAATCTTTTCTCTATTAAAAAAAGCAAGAAAAGATAAAAACAGGAAGGTAGATAACTAAAATAAATACAAAAAATATTATTAATATTTCTTACCACTCTAAATAATCCTTTCTTTTATAAAAGAAAAGCAAAAAAGATAAAAATGAAGGTAGCCAAACTAAAATGAATACAAAAAATATTATCTAATATTTCTTACCACTCTAAATAATCTTTCTTTGATAAAAAAAAAAGTAAGAAAAGATAAAAATAAGGAAGGTAGACAACTAACATAAATACAAAAAATATCATCTAATATTTCTTACCATTCTGATTAATCTTTCCTCTATTAAAAGAGTAAAAAGATAAAAAAAAAGAAGTTACCCAAACTAAAATAAATACAAAAAATACCATCTAATATTTCTTACCACACCGAATAATCTTTTCTTTAACGAAAAAGTAAAAAAAAAGTTAAAAAAGGAAGTTAGCATCCAAAACCGGCCCTAATTAAAGCGGAATAATTCATTTCAATCCACGAAAAGGAAGATTCCCCCGCAAAACTCCGTACCAAAGCTGGGAAGAAAACCGACGAAAATAAATCCGTGTTTCTTTAAAGAAACCGAGACAGCCTGGATTCATTCTCTTAACCTTCCTGGAATTTTTCTAGACAAAAAGGCTTTGTTGGTCTCTCTCTCTCTCTCTCTCTCTCTCTCTCTCTCTCTCTCTCTCTCTCTCTCTCTCTCTGTCGGTTTGGCATCCGTTTGAAGAGGGCACCACCGCAGTTCTCCGTTGTCGCATGGAATTCTCTTCTCTCTCTCTCTCTCTCTCTCTCTCTCTCTCTCTCTCTCTCTCTCTTCTCTCGTTTCGGCATCCGTTTGAAGAGGGCACCACCACAGGTCTCCGTTGTCGCATGGAATTCTCTCTCTCTCTCTCTCTCTCTCTCTCTCTCTCTCTCTCTCTCTCTCTCTCTCTCTCTCTCTCTCTCTCAGGGAGGTCCTTGATGAGAATGTGGGGTTTCTGTTATATTTTTTGATGTCTCTCTATCTATCTATATCTATCTATCTATCTATCTATTATATATATATATATATATATATATATATATATATATATATATATATATATATATATATATATATATATATATATATATATATATATATATATATATATATATATATATATATATATATATATATATATATATATATATATATATATATATATATATATATATATATATATATATATATATATATATATATATATATATTTGTATTTATACACACACACACACACAGACATACACACACATGCTCTACTTAGCAGTAGACCTTTGCAGCTGTAATTAAAAACTTTTTCTCCAGATTCAAAAAAGTTTAGAAAACAATATCCTCATTTTAATCACGTACCCGTGAATCCGGGCATTATATATATATATATATATATATATATATATATATATATATATATATATATATATATATATATATATATATATATATATATAGTCTTTGGAGTATCGACCAAGATAAGCTATATTAATATTCTCTAAAGCTACTTGCAATATCCCAGTTATTTGTCTTTTAGTATTTACATTACTGATTGTTTTCGAAGCAGTCCTACAAAAATGCTCGTTCCATTGTTTGTCCCTTTGAGGGTTGATTTCAGAATGAACTATTTGTCCATTGCTCTGGGTTATTACACTGAAAATATTGTATGGGTTTTTCAACCCTTTGGCATTTGCAAAAGAACACTGGGTTGGCCTGTCGTCCCCTTGGGGTTTGTTCTAAAACTAAAATTTTGGGGGGTTTTGTTATTCCCCCGGGCCTTGATTTGAAAGTGCATCTTGGGCTGGTTACTCCCCTGGGATTTTCATTCAAAGAAAAATTTGATTTTCTATTCGTGGGATTCTTCTCATTCCAAATAGAACCTCTGTTGCTTGTACCCTTAGCATAATTCACGAGACCTTTCACATGTTTTGTGTCGAAGAAATAATTAAGGAAGTTTGGAATTAATTATTTAGAACAGACATTTCTTTGAACCTGCATATTCCTGGAGGCTTGCTCCATCGTCTCGAAGAGAAAACAAAATAAAAATCACTGAATAATTTGATGAAGAAGCTCAAAGTTAAATATTCATGATAGACATTTCTTTGAACCAGTATTTTTCTGGTGACTTGCTCCGTCGTATAAAGAAAAAAGTAAAAAATGCGCCGAAGTTTCTTCGGGGCAATCGAGTTTTCCGTACAGCCGCTGAAGCGTATAATGAAGGCCACCGAAAATAGATCTATCTTTCGGTGGTCCCGGTATAATGCTGTATGAGCCGCGGCCCATGAAACTTTAAAAACGGCACGGTGGTGAGCTATCCTATATCGTTGCCAGAAGCACGAGTATGGCTAACTTTAACCGTTAAACAAAATAAAAAACTACTGAGGCTAGAGGGCTACAATTTGGTATGTTTGATGATTGGAGGGTGAATGATCAACATACCAATTTGCAGGCTTGTAGCCTCAGTAGTTTTTAAGATCTGAGGGCGGACAGAAAAAGTGCGGACGGACAGACAAAGTCGAGGCAGTAGCTTTCTTTTACAGAAGACTAAAACTAATGAATTATTTGATGAAACTAGAAATCACTCTTGTAATAAAACACTCTAAGGTTACAGTTAGCCACTTATGTGCCTCACAAGCCTTCGAATAATTTATTTTCCGGATAAGAGAACCCAATAAAACATACGTATGCTGGGTTTATCAAAGACTGATCTACGGGTTTTCATCTCCTAGTTGTTCAGTTTTTCCTGGACGAAAATGAGAGCAGCATTTCAAAATGAAATCATCAAGGGGAAACATCTGTGAAATCCATCTGTTTCGAACAATATAATCACAGGATATTACCGAATCATCTTGCACTGTCTAATGGACATATGTGGTTTGTGGCCTTCAGCGCGGGAAAAGAATTATCAATCCAGCTTATTGTAGTCTATTCATGCAGTTATGTTCTCATTTTAATGGCGACTGATGAACGTATTAATCTAATGTCATTTCTCTTTTTTATGAAATCTACTTATTACTAGTTAAGAAGTATTGAATACAAGGGCCAAGAAGAATCTTATTATTGTTTAAATACCTTTTTACAGTGAATGAAATACTCATATACAGATTAAAATTCTGCCATGTTAAGAGGGGTATTTCTGTGCTAAAGGAATTAAGGATTTTTATCAAGTCCTACAGGTCATACCACTTTAATATGGAAGCAATCTCCTGCACATTAGTGTATTCACAGACCTTCAATTGAGAATTACACGACGTAATGGTTTTTATCTAAAATTACACGTAAGCGGAATACAACCAAAGTGTTTCCATTCATTTTAAATTCAGATTGGCACTTACCTGTTAGGTCACAAGTGTTGCCACTTGATGTAGTGATATAAGGGTTATCTTTATATACTAAATAATAGCATAGGTACATGAAGTGATGGTGGTGATCGGGTCTATTATGTGAAGAAGAATATAACTTGTTATTAAATTAGTGCCATTTTTTTTTTATATATATATATATATATATATATATATATATATATATATATATATATATATATACATATATATATATTAAATGTATGTATGAATTTATGTTTATATATAATATATATATACATAACTATATATATTTACATATACATATAGATACTCAATTGAATTTTACTGCTACTGGCATAGTAGTAAGTAGCGCTACTACCGGGAGTTGATGCGATTTCAAGCGTGGTGTTACAAAAGGGTGATGCAAGTGAGGCTGGCTTGCTGGC
>NC_089765.1:17406320-17423820 GCF_040412425.1 Macrobrachium rosenbergii | reverse complement strand
CAGCCTGGTAGGAGATATAAACCCGTTTTATGTATTTTTTTTTTTTTACTGACATGAACTGTCTAAAATTCAATCTTTTTCATCGTTAGTAAACTTTATCATTTTCTGTGATAATGTTGTTAGCATGTAAGTAGATGTATACACGTTTTCTTTCACAGGTTTTAGTTTTTCAGTTTTAGTTTTTTGTAAAAGAAAACTATTGTATTGTGACGGCTTTGTATGTCCGTCCGCACTTTTGCTGTCCTCACTTTTGCTGTCCGCCCTCGGGTCTTAAAAACTACCGAGGCTAGAGGGCTGCAAATTAGTACATTGTTCACCCACCCTCCAATCATCAAGGATATCAAATTTCAGCCATTTAGCCTCAGTAGTTTTTATTTTATTTAAGGTTAAAGTTAGGCACAATCTTGCTTCTGGCAACGATATAGGATAGGCCACCACCGGGCCGTGGTTAAAGCTTCATAGGCCGCGGCTTATACTGCATTATACCGAGACCATCGAAAGGTAGATCTGTTTTCGGTGGCCTTGATTATATGCTGCAGCGGCTGTACAGAAAACTCGATTGCGCCGAAGTTTCTATGATAATGTTGGAAGCACATAAGTAGATATATTCACGTTTTCTTTCACAGCTTTTTTTGACGTGTAATTTTTAGAATTAAATCTCTTTCACCTGCAAGAATCTTTATTATCATCTATGTTAATATTGGTATCCTTTTAAATAGATAAATACCCGTATTCTTTCAGAATCTTTTTTATGTGATTACTCTGTGGAATTAAATCTTTTTTATCTCTGATACTCTTTATTATATTCTATGATAATATTGACATCCTTTTTAAATATATATATATATATATATATATATATATATATATATATATATATATATATATATATATATATATATACACATATATACATATGTACATATACCCGTTTTCTTTCAGTTGGTTTTGACGTAAAGTCTATAGAATTAAAAAAAATTTTCATCTGTAAAATGATTATTAAAGAATACCGCGCTATTTTCATCTGAAATAATAATTATTCATTCATGAACCGAAATGTCAGATTTATACTGCAGAAATGGACTGATAAACTTCAATTAATATATTAATAATTTGTTTATATCCCGTTTTTTTTATGAGGTGGAGACAGAATCGGCAATTTTTACCTAATATTAACAGACCTCCCGCAGTTGTTATTTATGCGATGTTCATAATTACCCGACGTAATAATTCTGTAATTATTACGGGCATGCATTAAGTGCGAGACAATTATAAACATTATTACTCTGACGGACAGTAATTGTGGTAAAATATGAGCTTACATTTCCGGCGTTATCTTTATTGTTTTTTTTTTATTTTACTATTTATTTCGCCGTTATTAATAATTGAAGTGCAAACTTGTGAAGGACAGATATAATCTACGATTTTTGTAGAAACTAGGATGCCTGTAGTAATAGATAGTAATTAGTGATTGATGAATATTAAAGGATTTTCATTATACAGAGTGGTATTTTTTTATAGGGATCTCACATGGACTATGTATAAATATAAATATATATATATATATATATATATATATATATATATATGTATGTATAATTATATTTGTATGTATGTATGTATGTATGTATGTATATATATATATATATATATATATATATATATATATATATATATATATATATATATATATATATATATATATATATATATATATATGTATATATAATATATATATATATATATATATATATATATATATATATATATATATATATATATATATATATATATATATATATGTGTGTGTGTGTGTGTGTGTATATATATTTGTATGTATGTATGCATATATATATACATATATATATACACAGTATATCTATACATAAACCAATCGAGACCACTTATAAGTAAAATAAGTAAAATATTAGCAAGCTTCTAAGCAGTTATACATGTATACGTTTCCTTACGACCTCTATAAAAAAAACCACATATATAAATACATGTATAATACACATCCCCCTCCTCCCCGCCCCCCTAAAAAAAAATAAACAAAAACAAACTAAAAAAGAAAAGAAAAAGTTTCTATCACGGAAGTAATTCCCGACGCCATACCAACGCCATACCACCAATGTTGACCTTTATGAGAAAATTCCAGACTGTCCGCTATTCCTTAAAGGAGGATAAATCGAGATAGTGCCACTGGGGGGGAGGGGGCGTCCCACCCCAGTGCCACTAGGGGACAAAGCCCCCCCCCTCCATTCCTCCTCCCTTCACACCCCCAGGCCCCATTCCTGTTCCAAATCCTCTCCTCATATATCCTACACCCCTTCCGTCCTCCTCCTCTCTCTCTCTCTCTCTCTCTCTCTCTCTCTCTCTCTCTCTCTCTCTCTCTCTCTCTAGTTCCCATTGTGCCTGCCGAAGGTATTGGTATTTTTTCTTATATATTTTTTTTTTTAATTCTGGTTTTCTTTTCAGTTTGATTGGTATAGTTGTTTTAACGAGTTTCTCACTGTTCATTCTTTCTTTCTTTCTTTCTTCTTTATCTGTTACATTTATCTGTTTATTGTTGTCGTTTCATTGTGTTTCTTTCGCTTCGTATATTTTGGATTATGGAATCTGCTTCCTTATTGTTCGTCACTGGTTTTATATTCCTTATGAATAGCTTACACTATTTAATCCTCCAAGATTTCCCTTCTCTCTCTCTCTCTCTCTCTCTCTCTCTCTCTCTCTCTCTCTCTCTCTGTCTTTATTCTCCTACAAGGTAAGTTAAGTGACTTTTATTTCCGATAAATATCCATGGCTCTATTTCAGGACAGATAGTGAAACCTCAGGAGGAGGAGGAGGAGGAGGAGGAGGAGGAGGAGGAGGAGGAGGAGGAGGAGGAGGAGGAGGAGGAGGAGGAGGAGGAGGAGGCTACAGACTATATGTCCTTCCAAGAAAAATATGGAAATCTGATACTTCTACTTTAGCATATTCTAAAAGATCTTCGTGCTATTTTGTCCGATTTTGCCCCCGGGCTCTCTCTCTCTCTCTCTCTCTCTCTCTCTCTCTCTCTCTCTCTCTCTCTCTCTCTCTCTCTCTCTCTCTCTCTCTCTCTCAAGTTTTCAGTTCTTTATGCTCCTAGTAATTTTTTGGTGTATTTGAATTTTTTATTTTAGTATTATAACGGTCTGCTTTATGTCGATAAATAAACTCATTATTTTGTTATTCAGAACCTTATTTATTTTACCATTACAAAATCTTTATTATATTCTCCTTGTCAACATTATCCACTTCAGTATCATCCAGTTTATGTCTTTATCATCTCAACATTCCTTTAAACCCATTCATCAAAATTTGCCGATTGCAAGTGTATAACAATATGATTAGTAAAATTATCATCCACTTCTTTCAGAGAGAGATTTTAACCAAATGGAAATATATAAAATACATTCTATTTAATCTCCCATCATTAGTACAATTTGAGATGCATCAAAACGTTCTGGCAAAACTGGACATTTCCCCTGTACATACGATTCTATCCGTAATTTACTTATGCAAATGAAGGCCCTATTGAACGTTACCATACCCTGAAATGAATGAAATAAACGTGGGGCCGTTATTGCGCGGCCCTTTCGGGTTCAGAAAGGGCCATCGTCAGGCAAATTGGAAAATTTTAGCACAAATTAATCTCTGCTGCCAAAGCGGCAATTATCTTTTAATGAAACGTGAGGGCCTCGGTCCTGAGATGTTATTATTATTATTATTATTATTATTGAAACATTTCGACGTGAGGGCATCCGTCCTGAAGTTTTATTATTATTATTATTATTATTATTATTATTATTATTATTATTATTATTATTATTATTATTAATGAAACTGTCAAGGTAAGGGCATTTGTTCTAGAGTTAATAATAATAATAATAATAATAATAATAATAATAATAATAATTATTATTATTATTATTATTATTATTATTATTATTATTATTACTATTATTATTATTATTATTATTATTATTATTATTATTATTATTCAGAAGATGAAACCCATTCATATGGAAGAAGCCCACCATAGGGGCCACTGACTTGAAAGTCAAGCTTCCAAAGAATACATTATTATTATTATTATTATTATTATTATTATTATTATTATTATTATTATTATTACTATTATTCAGAAGATGAAACTTATTCATATGGAACAAGACCACCATAGGGGCCACTGATTTGAAATTCAAGCTTCCAAAGAATATGTTATTATTATTATTATTATTATTATTATTATTATTATTATTATTATTATTATTATTATTATTATTATTATTATTATTCAGAAGATGAAACCCATTCATATGGAAGAAGCCCACCATAGGGCCACTGACTTGAAAGTCAAGCTTCCAAAGAATACATTATTATTATTATTATTATTATTATTATTATTATTATTATTATTATTATTATTATTATTCAGAAGATGAAACTTATTCATATGGAACAAGACCACCATAGGGGCCACTGATTTGAAATTCAAGCTTCCAAAGAATATGTTATTATTATTATTATTATTATTATTATTATTATTATTATTATTATTATTATTATTATTATTATTATTATTATTATTCAGAAGATGAAACTTATTCATATGGAACAAGCCCACCAAAGGTGCCACTGACTTGAAATTCAAGCTTCCAAAGAATAATAAGGTGTTCATTAGGAAGAAGTAAAAAGAGATAAATGGAAATACAGAAAGAAGAGATCTAACTCACTTATTAAAAAAGAAAAAAATTAATGATTAAATTAACAAATAGATAACGTATTGAAATGCAAGGAGAATATTATTAGGGTAGCAGTGCATTGCACTTTCGCTTGTACTTCTGAACTTCCTATTTACATAAAATTAGGAGTAAAGTTGATACGAAACCAGAATACTTCTCTCAAAAAAAAAAAAAATGCACCAAGGCAGACATTTCATGCATGCAAAATGACCCGGATTTAGCCCACGAAAAAAAAACACACAAAAAACACACAGAAACAAACAAAAGAGTTTAGATGTTTTCTTGCTTGCGGGAACTGCTTGCGACGGGGGTGAAGGATTGAAAGACAATGCAGGTTTGATGGAGTGGCAGGAAATTTTTTTCTTTTTTTTTTCTCTAAAGAGAATAAGCCCCCCTCTCTCTCTCTCTCTCTCTCTCTCTCTCTCTCTCTCTCTCTCTCTCTCTCGTGCATTAAGTAGGCCCATCAGTACGTGGAAGATAGACGTGAAAGGTTCATTACACGGAGACAAAACGCCGATGCGTCGCTGGGTTTTGGGCTCTCTCTCTCTCTCTCTCTCTCTCTCTCTCTCTCTCTCTCTCTCTCTCTCTCTCTCTCGGGGAGAATGTGGACGACGTTTGCACGCGGATTTTATCCTTGATTCGACACAGGGCATGAATGGGTTTGCGGAAACGCTGCATTCTTTTTTTCCCCCAATTCTCTTTTCTTTTTTTTTCTTTTTTGCCCTCATTCGTCAGGCCACCTATTAAACGGGGAGAAGAGGAGAGGAACGCGCGCGCGCGCACACTTTATATGTATGTGTGTCTATATGTATATATATACACACACACACAATTTCCTCTTTACTTAATGGATTTGAAGTTATGTTTAAATCCTCTGTACCGGGATGTACCCCACTACAGCTGACAGACTACCCGGTACCTGATTCGGTGTTCGGTCTGTTATGGCGAAACTAGTATCAACGGAAGGTGCCTACGCTTCTTCATCCCTCCCGGCCAGGGAATAGGAGAGAGAGAGAGAGAGTGTGTGATCCCTATGTACAGCCTCCGTCCACGATCTCTTTCCAAAACAGGACGCAAACATCAGCTGATTCCCAGTTGTGTGGGAGAAGCTATTTTAAGCTCTATAGGTACGAATACTAATTTTTATTGCTCAATATCTTTTTAGTTTTCTGTAAAAGAAAACTATTGAGATGGCTATTTATCTGCCCGTCCGCACTTTTTCTGTCTGCACTTTCTCTGTCCGCACTTTTTCTGTCTGCACTTTTTTTGTCCGCACTTTTTCTGTCTGCACTTTTTTTGTCCGCAATTTTTCTGTCTGCACTTTTTTTGTCCGCACTTTTTCTGTCTGCACTTTTTTTGTCCGCACTTTTTCTGTCTGCACTTTTTTTGTCCGCACTTTTTCAGTCCGCCCTCAGATCTTAAAAACTGCTGAGGCTAGAGAGATGCAAATTGGTGTGTTGATCATCCACCCTCCAATCATCAAACATACCAAATTGCAGCCCTCTAGCCTCAGTAGCTTTTATTTTATTTAAGGTTAAAGTTACTCATAATCGTGCGTCTGGCAGCGCTTTAGGACAAGCCACCACCAGGCCGTGGTTAAAGTTTCATGGGCCGCGGCTCATGCAGCATTATACAGAGACCATCGAGAGATAGATCTATTTTCGGTAGCCTTGATTAGACGCTGTATCGGCTGCACAGAAAACTCGGCGCAATTTTTACTTGTTTTTCGAAACAGCTGACAATCGCTGGGTAAACATCGTCCTTATCCCACACCTACGAAGCTATCCTGTTTTCCACGCCGTATTTCCCACACCCACATCCTTTCTCCCTGTCTCAGTTCTACCAACCGTGGTCACCTATTCTCCTCTAAGCTGTTTTCTGTTTTCCTATTATTTGTTTATATTTGTCTGACTGTCTGTCTGTTAGCCGGAACAGATGATTAGGCCTATACTCGAGTGTGGATTCGCATTTGTATCTAGTTCTGTCAGTAGGATTGCTTTGTAGGGAGGTAGATCCTTCGTAGGAATCTTCGTCAGCATGTACCATCTGACAGTGGTCAGCTGGGTCTGTGTTCTCTGAGGATTTAGTCAGCTCTTCTGTCTGACTGTTGGATGGAACCAATGATTAGGCCTATACTTGCTTGTGGGGTCGAATTTGCATCCAATCCTCCCGAGGAATTGCTCTGTAGGGAGTTAGATCCTTCTGTAGGCAACTGCGTCAGCATGTACCAGCTGATGGTGGTCAGCTGGACTTGTGCTTCTTTGAGAGTTTAGCCAGTTATTAAATTCACTTGGCTTCTGTACTCTAACCTGTTTGTTTGTATGGCGTGGGGAAATCTACCAGGAATTAGAAATTTTAAACAAAAACGTCAAAATTGGTATGTAAAAACCTGCTTGAATCATGTGGAAAATTACATAGTAAGAAAATGTATGATTATTCATGAATTACAAAGGAAAAAAGATGCAATAGGAATTTGAATAAAAAAATATCAGAAAATGGAGAAAATGTTTTAGTTCAGAAATGGATAAACAAAGAAATACCTTTTGAAGTGGGAGTGAAACCACCCACAACCGATCATTTGATTTTCTATTCATTCTCGTGCATATCGGCCAAACAAGCGCTTGGATATTTTCAAAGCAGAACCATTACTCAAGTAAAACCAGGTCATTGAGAAAGACGAGAGATGTAGGCGTTTGAATGAAAGACCATCTGTATATGTATATATATATATATATATATATATATATATATATATATATATATATATATATATATATATGTGTGTGTGTGTGTGTGTGTGTGTATGTATATAGATATATATATATATATATATATATATATATATATATATATATATATATATATATATATATATATATATATATATATATATTGGTCTGTCACGCTTTCTGATAAATTCCACATCCACATATACAACATCCACCTATACAATATTTTCCTTTCATATAACATCTGATATTCGCGTTTATAATAATAATAATAATAATAATAATAATAATAATAATAATAATAATAATAATAATAACCTATTAAGTTATTCAGAGAGCATTTGAGATGCTAATTAATTCTATTTAAACTTCAAGTATATTCTGTCCCCAAGACCGTAATGAATTCTAACCCACACATTACTATTACGAGACGTTCCAATAATATAGATCATCCCAGAGATCAGTTATCGACAGTCTGATTGATAACAAGTCGAGAGAACTAACATCCTCCTCAAATGATGTCTTGAGACGTGAACTTTTTCCTTAAAATCGACAGGAAGAAATTGGTACCAAAGTCTGTGGATGATTTGATATTAAAAATCATTACAGGATAATTGTCTGTAATGTAATGGAAATTCCCATCTGTAATATCTCTGTAATGTAATGGAAGTTAATTTTTCCTTAAAATCAACCAGAAGAAATTGGCATCAAATCTGTTAACGATTTGATATTGAAAATCATTACAGAAGAATTGTCTGTAATGTAAAGGAAATTTTAAAACAGTAATATGAGCATGAGAATTCAGATTTTTCCTTAAAATCGACCAGAAGAAATTGGTATCAAAGTCCGTTGGTGATTTGATATTAAAAATCATTACAGAAGAATGCTCTGTTATCTGATGCAAGCGGCCATCAGTGGTACACTGTGGGTGACATCTCTGACTGAATTTTTGAATGACATTACAATCCTTTGCTTGATTGCTTTATTAAGTTCAATGGCAAGGCGACTGCTGATGAATAAAATCATTCAGTCAGTTGCTGTCTAATTGTTTCGCTCTAATGACCAGAGATGCTGTTATTATTATTATTATTATTATTATTATTATTATTATTATTATTATTATTATTATTATTATTATTATTATTATTATTATTATTTAGAAGGTGAACCCTATTCATATGGAACAAGCCCACCAAAGGGGCCATTGACTTGAAATTCAAGCTTCCAAAGAATATGGTGTCAATTAGGAGGAAGTAAGAAAAGTTAAAGGGAAATGCCGAAAGAAGAAATCTCACTTATTAAAAAAGGAAGATAACAATAACTGTCGAACTGAAACTGTCGCCAGGACAGATGTCATTGGCCAATAAGGCCCAACTACAAGACGTCTTTGACCATTGATAGTACGAGGTTTGACGTTTGTGACCTCCATCGTCGCCAGATTGGACGTTATTGACCACTTATGACCTCAGAGAAGATGGCAGTGGCCCTCTGTGCTAATCAGGATGAGAGTCAGTGACGAGTAAGGTAATTGGGCATCGGGTATCAGTGAGTCGCCTGTAGTGATAGGTGAGATGCGTAAATTTTGTAGTCATGTTTTTGAAATTATCACGAAGGGAATTTTGAGATTAATTCTCGCTCGAATGATCTGGTAAATAAAATAGAAAAACATATCCCAAACCACCACAGCGAGGTACTTTTTGACGTCACAGACCTGTTATCCAACGACAAGATTTAGAAAAAAATATTCTTATAATTATTCACTTTATAACCCCATTAAGGTCTTGTATATCCTTGGGCCACCAGACTTCAAAGAGGGGTATATGCCCGGGTCGGAAACGAAGGAGTAATTACGGCGCCCAGTTTCAAAACAGATTATTATCATGACCTCGAGATGAAAGGGTTTCGCCAGGATTTTGGCCAGAGTCATTACTGGGGCCTAAACGAACTTCTCGTAAGCCAATTACTTACGAAGTTATTTGACTTTTTAGGTTTGTTTGCATTAAGTCAGCTGGTTTGACCTGATTCAACGAAGTTGATTGCGTATATAGGACCTTTATCTGCTCTGGGTATAGCCAAACCTGTTGATAAACCAAAGACTAAGATGATTTTGTAGAAGCTGATGAAGTCGCTACAGAGACAGCTAACAGGTTAATACAAATACAGATGGCAAACTGGACAGAAATTGGCTAGATCACGTATAGCACTTGTGAAGTCAGAAACTAAATTAGTTCAAGAAATCTCATTTCCTCTTCTGGAGCAAATACTTCCCAATTACTGTCATCAATAACAGATTAATAACAAGTTAAACTTTCATGCAACCTTGAGTAGTAGTTGACAGCGGAAGAAAGAAAGAAACTTCGTGAAATTTATCGAGAAATGTCTCTTTTTTTTCCATTCATAAAACAAAATTTTAATGAATCATTAAAGAGATGCTACTTAGGCCTATGTTGCCTAGTGTATTATAGTTTAGGGCATTAGGGAGCTCTTAGACATTAAACAAGATCTAAGATATGATTATAATAAGACCCACTGAACACTCCCACGCACAAGAGAGTAAATTAATTATCTCTGGAAATGAATGATCTCTTTTCATCAACAGTTATGCGAGTTAATCATTCTAATGTCCTTTTGCGGTTTGGAAACTATCGACGACACATCCTCCGAGCTACTAATAATCAGAAACGAAAAAGAAAAAGGAAATAAATTGCTCATTTGGGCAATAATTATCGAGGCTGATTGATTTCATGAAAGCCCTTTGAATACACTGTCCTAATTACACCTTTGCTATTATTGTTCGTCGATCTGAAGGTTTCATTAACCGGTGAGAGAGAAACAGATGGTAATTATTGTTAATTTCAGGCTTGGTTGAGAAAGTTACTTTATATTCGAAGTGAAATTTTCACGAGACAAAAAATTAAATGAATGAATAATAAAAAGGAAAAACGGTAAAGATTATTTCAGGGTTTTGTTGAAATGGTTTCTTGAAATTCGAAATGGAATTTTCACGAGAAAGACAAGATATGAAGTGAAAAATTTTTTTTGGGTGTTTATCACGGTATCATGTCAGTGGGAATATATGCACGCATATATATATATATATATATATATATATATATATATATATATATATATATATATATATATATATATATATATATATATATATATATATATATATATATAAGGCATTTAACCCTACTTTTGAGTTCAACTGAGCCCCAGTGAGATTGAACCTTAGGCCTACTTCTGGTTAGGGAAGAAGTTACGTGTGTATGTGTATGTATATATATTTAATGGAAGGTAAAATGACATCTAAGTATACATATGAATATTCAGGATACATACGCAGTGTAGAGCAGTGACCAGCCACTTCTTGGCGTTACGAAGAAAGCAAATAGGAAAATTCTTGAGAGGAGGTAACCGATATCTAAGAAAAGAGAAGCAGTGATATTTTTAGTCTTAAGAGAGCGCTGGCTCGGGTACGTGATCTGCCTAGACCCAACTTGATTTCTGTTTTTAAGCGCCAAATCTCGGGGAGAAGAACCTACGTCTCGACGCATGTGTGATTCTCTCTCTCTCTCTCTCTCTCTCTCAGGGAGATGAATATATATCTCTGCGCATGTAAGATTATTCCATCTCTCTCTCTCTCTCATAGAGAAGAACCTACATCTCGACGCATGTATGATTCTCTCTCTCTCTCTCTCTCTCTCTCTCTCTCTCTCTCTCTCTCTCTCTCTCTCTCTCTCTCTCTCTCTTCTACAGACACAGGCCTACGCTCACTTTCTAAATTAGGCAGCGAACCAATATTTAACGCTATTTACCTATTAAGGATCTGAAACCTAATTAAGAATCATATCCTACCAGACCAATTAACAATTACTTATCTTTTGTATAAACTAAACAAATCCGTAATGTCCAGATTTAACCAAAATCCGCTCACTCGTCGTTCCTCCTGTCTACGAATCCGTAATTATATTTTCCGTTGAATATTTAATCTTCATTAGGAGCTGATTGCGTAAGCGTAATTATCATAGCAATATATTGCGGCAATTAAGGCCTAATTGCCCAGACAAATAGCCTATAGACAAATGGCTGTGTCGTCGTGATTCAGGTCCCACACTAACGTGGGGGGTAGGGGTTGTTTGAGGTGACTTATGGGAAATTAGGATTATTTCGTTGAATTATTAAGTTATAGGAAATGAAAATTATTTCCTTGAATTATTAAATTATGTGAAATGAAAATTATTTCTTTGAATTATTAAATTATGGGAAATTAAAATTAATTCTTTGAATTATTAAATTAGGGGAAATTGAAATAATTTCGTCGAATTATTAAATTATGCGAAATTAAAATAATTTAGTCGAATTATTAAATTATCCAAATTGAAATAATTTAGTCGAATTATTAAATTTTGCGAAACTAAAATAATTTAGTCGAATTATTAAATTATGCGAAATGAAAATAATTCCGTTGAATTATCAAATTATTCGCAATTAAAATAATTCCGTTGAATTATCAAATTATTCGCAATTAAAATAATTTCGTTGAATTATCAAATTATTCGAAATTAAAATAATTTCGTTGAATTGTCAAATTATTCGAAATTAAAATAATTTTCTTAAGATACTTCAACTGGACGCTGCCTCAACAAGTGACTTAAGAACACATGAAAATTAGTCGCGGTTGGTAGGGTCCTAGTCTGGAGGTCCACGTAAGGCGTTTTATATCCTTCAAATGCTTGACCACTCATACTCGACGCCTTAAGGCAAGACCTGTGCTTGCTGGCAAAAGTAATATATACAATATATATATATATATATATATATATATATATATATATATATATATATATATATATATATATATATATATATATATATATATATATATATATATATATATATATATATATATATATATATATATATATATATATATATATATATATATATATATATATATATATACATACATACATGATGACTTCTCTTATAAATATACATCAGAACAGATCAAGATTCCTGTCAGAAGAGAAACAGAAATAAAAAAATAGACAAAAGAAAATCTAACTGCGAAAGTCAGCGAACAGTTTAACAGCGTCCTGGGAAAGGGTTCAGTGGGATGATTCCCGCCAAGACGGGAATCCTTGGAATTAAGGATATCCAATTCCACTTCGCGGAACGGAAGATAATTGGCCCGAGTTTCGGATATCCCATAATTAAACCGCAAAATTATATATCTCGAATTATCCCCCGCAGTAATTTAGGCCTCGCGTTCCGTCTCTGGTTGTCGTTTGACAACAGCAGAGAGTATTTTTGGATAATTCTTAACTTTATTAATAATAATAATAATAATAATAATAATAATAATAATAATAATAATAATAATAATAATTAACCTCAAGAGGAAATATCCAAGAGAAATATATACTTGTCTCTTCCGATGTTTTATTTATTTATTTATTTATTTTTGGGGGTTTTTACTTTGTTGCTTTGCCTCTTCCTCTTTGGTGGGGGGGGGGGGTGGTTTGTGTCTGTTATTTGGTTTTACAATGTTAAATTTGTTATAGCTGTTTTTACAATGTTAAATTTGTTATAGCTGTTTTCACAATGTTAAATTTGTTATAGGTATTTTTACAATGTTAAATGTGTCATAGCTGTTTTTTACAGTGTTAAATTTGCTATAGCTGTTTTTACAATGTTGAATTCGTTACAGCTGTTTATACAATGTTAAATTTGTTATAGTTGTTTTCGCAGCGCTAAACTGTTACATCCTTTTTTACAATGCTAAATTCGTTATTAAAAAGCTAAATTTGTTATAGCTGTTTTTAAAATGCTAAATTTGTTATAGCTGTCAACTCCATTGTAAAGATAAATAAATGAATACAATCATATATATGAAAATTATCAGTAAACAGGACCTACAGGCAACCAGTTATACAAGATTAAGTCCCACCTCCAACCAGTTATACACGATTAAGTCCCACCTCCAACCAGTTATACAAGATTAAGTCCCACCTCCAACCAGTTATACAAGATTAAGTCCCACCTCCAGCCACTTATACAAGATCAAGTCCCATCTCCAGACAGTTATACAAGATTAAGCCCCACTTCCAACCAGTTATACAAGATTAAGTCCCACCTCCAACCAGTTATACAAGATTAAGTCTCACCCCCCAACCAGTTATACAAGATTAAGTCCCACCTTCAACCAGTTATACAAGATTAGGTTCCACCTCGAAACCAGCTAAACAAGATTAAGTCCCATGTCCAACCAGTTAGACAAGATTAAGTCCCATGTCCAATCATTTAGACAAAATTAAGTCCCATCTCCAACCGTCCCCCCCCCCCAACCAAAAACTAAAAAAAAAAAAAAAAGGCCGTTGCATAACAGGCTAATAATAATCAACTTTCCAGAGAAAGCATATTTTGAGAATTTCGACTCATAAACACGTGGGCCAATTGAAAATGTATGAATGAATGATGCTGATGAATATTAATCATATGTTAACTTGAAGCACCATTGATCTTCAGGCTTTCGTGAATGACCTAGACAATAATGAATATGACGAATGTTATTCATCTGTCAAACATGAGCACCATTGCCTTCACGTTTATGTGATTCTCTCTACATAATGTTATATTGATCTGTAAATAACATTTTTATCTGTTCGAAAGCTTATTTCTCATCGTAATTTGATTTATAAACAATTACTTTCATCAACTTAAAACTTTATTCTCTTTGTAAGCAAAACATCTTTTACTTTCATAGCAGCGAGTTGTTTTAAGTAATGAAACGGTAAAACGTGAAGTTTGTCTTAGCGAGCCTGTTGTCTTTAGCAAGAAAACATTCGGTGTTGACGTTCTGCAAAGATAAATTTAGCTCGCTTTGTTTCCGCTCTGTCTGCGTTATCATGTCTGTGATTTTTCAAGGGCTTGTTTACTTAATTTCATGAGATGAACATAAAAAAGTATATTCGCTTCGTAATAACAAACATCAGCTGCAGAATGAAGAAATTCTACGATGAATGACTTTTGAAATGAATAAACAGGTTCCGTCGTTTGCCCGTATGTCATTGTGAATGCTTGTCAGCTGTATGTTATTCAGAATGTAAGTGAATGTGTAAATGAGTACGTTCAGGCTTACGTAATGTCTACGCATCCTAATGCTTTAGTATAATGTGTTGTCAGTAATGGGCATCAGTAATTAGCATGAAAGTGGTTTAGCTTAAAAAACTAAGAAACGAGAATGAAGACTATGTAAATGTCTGTTTGTATCTTAAAAGATGTTGAGAGAGAGAGAGAGAGAGAGAGAGAGAGAGAGAGAGAGAGAGAGAGAGAGATAAAATTCTTCAAATGTATTTAACTTCTTTTTCTTCTTCCCGTATCCATTAGGTGAGTCAATGCACCATTATTCCTTATTTATCTATTTATTAGAGAGAGAGAGAGAGAGAGAGAGAGAGAGAGAGAGAGAGAGAGAGAGAGAGAGAGAGAGAGAGAGAGAGAAGATTAACTTCTTCCCGTATTCATCTGGTGAGTCAATGCACCATTATTCCTTATTTATTTATTGATTAGAGAGAGAGAGAGAGAGAGAGAGAAGATTAAATCTACCTCTTCCCGTATTCGTCAAGCGGGTCAATGCACCATTATTCCTTACTTATTTATTTATGAGAGAGAGAGAGAGAGAGAGAGAGAGAGAGAGAGAGAGAGAGAGAGAGAGAGAGAGAGAGAGAGAGAGAGAGAGAGAGAAGATTAAATTCTTCTTCTTCCCGTATTCATCCAGGGGTCAATGCACTATTATTCCTCATTCATTTATTTATTCTTGAGAGAGAGAGAGAGAGGATTATATTCTTCCTCTTCCCGTACTCATGAAGTGGGTCGATGCACCATTATTTCTCATTCATTTATTTATTCTTAAGAGAGAGAGAGAGAGAGAGAGAGAGAGAGAGAGAGAGAGAGAGAGAGAGAGAGAGAGAGAGACGAGGAAGGACATGACAACTCAGCCGTCCCTCCCCAATCATAGAAAACCCCTCTTCTTCAAACCTGTCGCGATGATGCGAGCCTGTCGCAAAACCCTTTATTGCATTTCCCGTTGCAAGACCAGGTTTCCTGCAACCCTCGCAAAGCGAGCCATCTAATCCATCTGCGAAAGATAAATGATCAACAGGAAGGGGGAGCGTTCGAGTGTCGTGATGCAATCTGCAAATGGAAATTGACGTATTGCAAGCGTCTTCATTCGCTCGCTGCTCCATCCACGCCTCTGGGAGACTTATTCGGTTATATTGCTTGCAGTGGCAATGGCAACGGCGCCGCCCTTGAGTCGTTGCTATTACTTGTAGTAGGTTTTCGCTCCGCCCAGCCAAACACTGCCTTTCGACTGTTTTCTGTTTCAAGATGTATTTTAGTATCTTACCTACATTTCTGTTTATTTGCCAGTTTGTTAATTTATTTTTTTTTCTGTATGGATAGGGTTCATCTTCTGAATAATAATAATAATAATAATAATAATAATAATAATAATAATAATAATAATAATAATAATTCGATTCGTTGTGCTGTTTCATCGTTTTTATTCATCTTATCTTATTTGTTTTCTTGTTTCAACTTCTGTTTCAATATTTTACTTGCATTTTTAGTCATTTATCAATTTGGTAATTTATCTGTTTTTTCTAATAGCCTATCTCCTATTTCTGTATTTCCCATTACTTTCTGTTACTTCTTTCGAATGAGCACCACATCTGAATGAGCACCATATCTAAATGAGCACCATATCTGAATGAGCACCATATCTGAATGAGCACCATATCTAAATGAGCACATTATCTAAATGAGCACCTTATCTGAATGAGCACCATATCTGAGTGAAGACACTATCTAAATGAATACCATTTCTGAACGAGCACTATATTTGAATGAGCACCGTATCTGAATGAGTACCATATCTGAATGAGCACCCTGTGTAAATGAACACCGTATCTGAATGAGCGCCGTATCTGAATGAGCACCATTTCTGAATGAGCACCATATCTGAATGAGCACCATATCTGGAAATCTCGTATTTTACAAAGCCACAATCAGTCATAAAATCATTTTGAAAAAAACTGGATTTCAAAATTCGAGATTGAACAGGCTGACACATTTAAATATCTATTCTTAAATTTCTTCTAATGCACGAAAGGTTCAGATTCAGAAGAAACAGGAATGAAAAATGTAAAGAATCAAAATAAAAATAAAGATAAAAAGATAGACAAAAAAAGTGTTAAAAAGTTTAGATTTCCTTGTACTGCAGACACGCTATAGAAACCACTCGTCAGAAACTTTTTGAGCCGTCAATGATATTTGAGTTCCTTTCATTACACCGAGTTGAGCTCAAATAGATGATTGTTTGCGTTCTGCTTCTTTCATATTTAGAAACGAGCCGATATTACATTTCAGGTGCCCACTTCGAGGGCAAGTTAAACACTCGGTGGCGGTACAGTCGAATCTGTTACGTAGCCACCTGTTCATTCTCATCGTATTCCTGAGAGTGGGGGAAACTATCAAGGGTAGGGAATATAAACGCACGCGCGTGCGTTCTCAGAGAACACACACACACACACACACACACACACACACACATATATATATATATATATATATATATATATATATATATATATATATATATATATAATGTGTGTGTGTGTGTAATTTCTGACTCACATCAGGGTCAAGCCAGGTCTTTCCATTGAAAGACAAGACCGCTGCCAACCAAGCCTCGTGTGGCTTGGTTGGCAGCGGTCTTGTCTTTCAATTGGAAGACTTGGGTTCGACCCTGATGTGAGTCAGAAATTTGTTTCTGCTCCACACGTGACTTTGTGTTTATATATATATATATATATATATATATATATATATATATATATATATATATATATATGTGTGTGTGTGTGTGTGTGTGTGTGTGTGTGTGTGTGTGTGTGTGTGTGTGTATAGAAATGAACACATGGGAACATATTTCACAAA